>NC_052150.1:58234569-58360494 GCF_902713615.1 Scyliorhinus canicula | reverse complement strand
ACTCCATTTGCCACTTCTCAACCACCTGTTCAGGCTCATTCCCCAATCCCAGATCTATATCCTTCAACATTCAGCTCCAATCCTGCCCTTCCTCTAACCATGTTTCTGCGATAGCCACAACATCATAATTCCAAGTACTAATAAGTGCTCTTAAGTTCATCTGCCTTACCCGCTATACTTCTGGCATTGAAACAAATACACTTCAAATAACTGTGTTTAAGCAGACCGGGTGATGTTCTTCTCTTATTTTTGTTCTCTATTTCCCCTTCAGTTTTTATACCTTCTAAGTTCACCCCCCGCCATACTATTTCAAGGAGTATCTGAGAGGAGAACCATAGAAAATAGGAGAGGAGGAGGTCATTCGGCACTTCGAGCCGACCCCACTATTCATGGCACCACGGTAGTACAGTGGTTAGCACAGTTGCTTTATAGCTCCAGGGTCCCAGGTTCGATCCCGGCTTGGGTCACTGTCTGTGCGGAGTCTGCACGTTCTCCCCGTGTCTCCGTGGGTTTCCTCTGGGTGCTCCGGTTTCCTCCCACAGTCCAAAGAATTGCAGGTTAGGTGGATTGGCTATGCTAAATTGCCCTTGGTGTACAAAAAGGTTAGGTGGGTTTTGTGGGTTTACTAGGTTAGGGTGGATAAGGGGATAGGGTGGAGGTGTGGGTTTAAGTGGGGTGCTCTTTCCAAAGGCTGGAGCAGACTCGATGGGCTGAATAGGCTCCTTCTGCACTGTAAATTCTATGATTCTATGATCACGGCTGATCATTCAACTCAATAGCCTAATCCCGCTTTCCCCCCATATCATAGAATTTACAGTGTAGAAGGAAACCACTCAGCCCATCAAGTCCACACCTGACCCTGGAAAAAGCAACCTACCCAAGCCCACGCCTGACCCAATCCCTGTAACCTCACCAAACCTTTTTGACACTAAGGGGCAATTTAGCATTGCCAATGCACCTAACCCGCACATTTATGGAGAGAACCGATGCTGAAGAATCCTCTGGAAATCCTGAGGCTGTGAAAGGCACTGAACACATGGAGGTTCTCTTGGTTTTGTGACTGGACTGTGGAAGTGATTTCATTTTCTAAATTCGAAATGTGCTTTCTGTTTCAGCAATGTCTTCCTACACCTGCATCACGTGTCGTGTGGCTTTTGCTGATGCTGAGATTCAGCGATCGCACTATAAAACAGACTGGCACAGGTATAACCTGAAGCGTAAAGTAGCTGACATGCCTCCAGTTACAGCTGAGAACTTTCAAGAACGCGTACAGTCCCAGAGAGCAGCTGTCGAAGAGCGGAACAAGGGGACTGCTACAGATTGCACATCTTGTGGCAAAAGATTTGCCACATTCAATGCCTACGAAAACCATTTGAAATCCAAGAAACACCAGGACACGGAAAAGAAGGCCACCGGCATTGCAAGTAAAGAGATGGAAAGGCTCAATGCGAAAAACGTGGAGAAGGGATTAAGCAAGGAGAGAATGGACAATGATGCATTGAATACAGCCATTCAACAGGCTGTAAAGGCCCAATTGTCACCCTCAATAAGGAAAAAGACTGTTGCCCCAGCGACTGGAGGCTCCCAGTTGCAAGTTAGCAGCCAACAAGTGCAACAGAGCAAGAAAAAGCCTAACAAGCCTCCTCGGTTACTCTGGTTAGAACAACAAGCCATAAAACTGGACCAGCGTGAGTACTCAGATGAGGAGGCAATGTTGGTGGAAGATGATGGTAAATAATGACAAAAAGCATCTTATTTCTTGTTAGATTTTAATAATTATCTGTACAATATGCTTTGCACTGAAGTTTCAATCTTATACTTTTTAAAGAAAAATGCTAATCCCAAAACACAGGTTAGCTCATTTAGCAATTCATCAGTGACCAACATGTCGGTTTGATAGATTAGTGAGTGCACCCAAACAACCACATAATGAATCTTCTCATGTTTGTGCAGACTCTAATTACCATTTGTACACTAAATATGTTATCCCACTGTTAATTAGCAACTTACTAAAAATGGGTGACATTTGTCAGCTTCAGACCCTTGTGTGATCATTTTGCATCCTCCATTATGTAAAAAATGTTTTTTTTAAGATATCACCGAGCACAACATGTCTTTTCTCATCATGCCAAAGTGTTCTCCATAATGAACTCCCTTCCTAGTAGTATAATTTGTATTTATATTAGCGATCGTAGAATCATAGAATTTACAGTGCAGAATGAGGTGAAGAAATTGGGAAGAACATTCATTGTATGGAGTAACCAAATAGATGGTTTGGTGATGACCAACTTGTGTCCAGTAGCTGAGACCAGTAGCACGGTAGCATTGTGGATAGCACAATCGCTTCACAGCTCCAGCGTCCCAGGTTCGATTCCCGGCTTGGGTCACTGTCTGTGCGGAGCCTGCACATCCTCCCCGTGTGTGCGTGGGTTTCCTCCGGGTGCTCCGGTTTCCTCCCACAGTCCAAAGATGTGCAAGTTAGGTGGATTGGCCATGATAAATTCCCCTTAGTGTCCAAAATTGCCCTTAGTGTTGGGTGGGGTTACTGAGTTATGGGGATGGGGTGGAGGTGTTGACCTTGGGTAGGGGGTAGGGTGCTCTTTACAAGAGCCGGTGCAGACTCGATGGGCCGAATGGCCTCCTGCACTGTAAATTCTATGATAACAGTGTTCATCATGTGAGACGTTACCCTGAGTTTACTTAATTGGTTCTCTCGATCTGAGACTTTGTGATCTTGGGTTCCACTTTCATACATTGTGAGTCTACGGGGGGCGGGGGGAGAGGTCAGACCCCCGTAGACTCACAATGGGAAGCGCTAGCATAGATTTTTAAATAAATTTAAAACCCCCATCGTGGATCTAATTAAAACAGTGTCAATTTCAGCGGCCGGCTCACTTTGATCCGGAGAGAAGCTGCTCTCAGTGAAATAATCAGCCGGCCGCTGAAATTGACACTGCCGGCTGCTCTCTCCCACCAATCCAACTTTTAAGTTTTAATGTTTCTGATTGGAGGGAGAGAGCAGCCGGCAGTGTCAATTTCTTTTTTTTCCCTCCGGCTTGCCCCCTCTCCCCCCACATCCTCCAACTAGACCCCTCTCCCCCCACACCCTCCGGCTCGCCCCCCCCCCCCCCCCCCTCTCCTCCCCCGTCCCCCAACACCCGCAGGGCCCTCCTCTCTCCCCCAACACCCGCAGGGGGGTCTCCCCCACACCCGCAGGGGGGTCCCCCCCACACCCGCAGGGGGGTCCCCCCACACCCGCCCCCCCTCCTCTCCCCCCCAACACCCGCCCCCCCCTCCTCTCCCCCCCAACACCCGCCCCCCCCTCCTCTCCCCCTCAACACCCGCCCCCCCCCCTCTCCCCCCCAACACCCGCCCCCCCTCCTCTCCCCCCCAACACCCGCCCCCCCTCCTCTCCCCCCCCAACACCCGCCCCCCTCCTCTCCCCCCCCAACACCCGCCCCCCCTCCTCTCCCCCCCCAACACCCGCCCCCCCTCCTCTCCCCCCCCAACACCCGCCCCCCCCTCCTCTTCCCCCCCCAACACCCGCCCCCCCCTCCTCTCCCCCCCCCCAACACCCCGCCCGACCCCCAACACCCGACCCCCCCAACACCCGACCCCCCCCAACACCCGACCCCCCTCCTCTCCCGCCAACACCCGCCCCCCCTCCTCTCCCCCCAACACCCGCCCCCCCCTCCTCTCCCCCCCAACACCCGCCCCCCCCACCACCCCCCCCCCCAACACCCGCCGCCCCAACACCCGAGACCCCAACACCCGCCGCCCCAACACCCGAGACCCCAACACCCGCCGCCCCAACACCCGACCCCCCTCCTCTCCCCCCAACACCCGCCCCCCCTCCTCTCCCCCCAACACCCGCCCCCCCCTCCTCTCCCCCCCAACACCCGCCCCCCCTCCTCTCCCCCCCAACACCCGCCCCCCCTCCTCTCCCCCCAACACCCGCCCCCCCACCCAACACCCGCCCCCCCCAACACCCGCCCCCCCCAACACCCGACCCCCCCAACACCCGACCCCCCCCAACACCCGACCCCCCCTCCTCCCCCCAACACCCGCCCCCCCTCCTCTCCCCCCCAACACCCGCCCCCCCTCCTCTCCCCCCAACACCCGCCCCCCCCTCCTCTCCCCCCCAACACCCGCCCCCCCCGCCTCTCCCCCCAACACCCGCCCCCCCCAACACCCGCCCCCCCAACACCCGACCCCCCCCAACACCCGACCCCCCCTCCTCCCCCCAACACCCGCCCCCCCTCCTCTCCCCCCAACACCCGCCCCCCTCCTCTCCCCCCAACACCCGCCCCCCCCTCCTCTCCCCCCCAACACCCGCCCCCCCTCCTCTCCCCCCAACACCCGCCCCCCCCAACACCCGCCCCCCAACACCCGACCCCCCTCTTCTCCCCCCCTCTTCTCCCCCTCTTCTCCCCCCCTTCTTCTCCCCCCTTCTTCTCCCCCCTTCTTCTCCCCCCCTCTTCTCCCCCCCTCTTCTCCCCCCCTCTTCTCCCCCCTCTTCTCCCCCCCTTCTCCCCCCCCTCTTTTCTCCCCCCCTCTTCTCTCCCCCCCTCTTCTCCCCCCCTCTTCTCCCCCCCCTCTTCTCCCCCCCCTCTTCTCCCCCCCCTCTTCTCCCCCCCCTCTTCTCCCCCCCCCTCTTCTCCCCCCCCTCTTCTCCCCCCCCTCTTCTCCCCCCCCTCTTCTCCCCCCTCTTCTCCCCCCCCTCTTCTCCCCCCCTCTTCTCCCCCCTCTTCTCCCCCCCCCTTCTTCTCCCCCCCCTTCTTCTCCCCCCCCTTCTTCTCCCCCCCTTCTTCTCCCCCCCTTCTTCTCCCCCCCTTCTTCTCCCCCCCTTCTTCTCCCCCCCTCTTCTCCCCCCCTCTTCTCCCCCCCCTCTTCTCCCCCCCCCCTCTTCTCCCCCCCCTCTTCTCCCCCCCCCTCTTCTTCTCCCCCCCCCCCCCAACAGCCGCCCCCCCCTCTTCTCCCCCCCCCAACAGCCGCCCCCCCCCCACCTCCCCCCCCCAACAGCCGCCCCCCCCTCCCCCCCCAACAGCCTCCCCCCCCCCAACAGCCGCCCCCCCCTCCCCCCCCCAACAGCCGCCCCCCCCCTCACTGAAACAATCAGCCGGCCGCTGAAATTGACACTGCTGGCTGCTCTCTCCCTCCAATCCAACTTTTAAGTTTTAATGTTTCTGATTGGAGGGAGAGAGCAGCCGGCAGTGTCAATTTCAGCGGCCAGCTGATTGTTTCAGTGAGAGCAGCTTCCCTCTCCGGATCAAAGTGAGCCGGCCGCTGAAATTGACACTGCCCACTGCTCTCTCCCTCCAATCCAACTTTTAAGTTTTAATGTTTCTGATTGGAGGGAGAGAGCAGTGGGCAGTGGCAATTTCAGCGGCCGGCTCACTTTGATCCGGAGAGGGAAGCTGCTCTCACTGAAACAATCAGCTGGCCGCTGAAATTGACACTGCCGGCTGCTCTCCTCCCTCCAATCAGAAACATTAAAACTTAAAAGTTGGATTGGAGGGAGAGAGCAGCCAGCAGTGTCAATTTCAGCGGCCGGCTGATTGTTTCAGTGAGAGCAGCTTCCCTCTCCGGAGCCGGCCGCTGAAATTGACGCAACTGACAGTTGGGGTCCATCAGCCCCCCCGCGGTATATCGCGAACCGCGGTATTGCGGAGCGCGGTATAACGGGGGACTACTGTATAAGACACCAGTTAGGCTTCATCTGCAAAAAGCATACAAAGTGTCGAGGATTAGTGGGAAGCCAGAGGATTGGGAATCCTTTTAAAAGCGAGTAGAGGACAACTAAAAAAGCAATAAGGGGAGAGAAGATGAAATATGAGTGCAAGCTAGCTAGTAATATAAACAAAGATAGGAAGAGTTTCTTTCAATATATATAAAAGATAAAAATATAAAAGAGGGGCAAAGTAGACTACTGGAACACGTGGCTGGAGAAGGAAACAAAGAAATGGCAGACAAACTGAATAGTTACTTTGCATCAGTCTTCACGGTGCAAGACACCAGTGGGATGCCAGAGCTCAGGGAGAATCAGGGGGCAGAGGTGAGTGCAGTGGCCATCACCTAAGGAGAAGGTTCTGGGGAAATTGAAATGTCTGAAGGTGGATAGGTCACCTGGAACATATGGACTACACCCCAGGGTCCTAAGAGAGAAAGCTCAGGAGATTGTGGAGGCATTGGTGGTGATCTTTCAGGAATCAATGGAGACAGGAAGGGTCTCAGAGGACTGGAAAGTGGCTAATGTAACACCACTGTTTAAGAAGGAGAGAGAAGGGGAGAAGGCAGGAGAATGGGAATGAGAAAAATATCAGCCATGATTGAATGGCGGAGCAGAGTTCATGGGCCAAGTGGCTTAATTCTGCTCCTGTGTATTATGGTCTTATGAGCCTTACTCTACTGGTATGGAAATTATTGGAGAGGATCTTCGAGACAGGATTCAGTCCCACTTGGAAATGAGTGGACGTATTAGTGAGAGGCAACATATTAAAAACATAGTGGCACAGTGGTTAGCTTCTCGCAGCCCCAGGGTCCTGGGTTCAATTCCAGCCTCAGGTGACTGTGTGGAGTTTGCACGTTCTCCCTGTGTCTGCGTGAGTTTCCTCCAGGTCCTCCGGTTTACTCCCAGTCTAAAGATGTGCAGCCTTGGTGGATTGACCATGATAAATTGCCCCTTAGTGTCCAAAACGTTAGGTGGGGTTACTGGGTTACGGGGATAAGGTGGCGGCCTGGGCTTAAGAAGAGCGCTCTTTCCAAGAGCGGTGCAGACTTGATGGGCAGAATGGCCTCCTTCTGCACTGTAAATTCTATGATTTCATGATTCATTCACAACTTGATGTCGGAGAGCTGCAGAGCTTTGATGAATCCTGTTAGTTGTGGGATCGCTTAACTCTGTCTATTACTTGCTGTTTCTGCAGTTTAGCCTGCTTGTAGTCCTGTGTTGCAGCTTCACCAGGTTGACACCTCATTTTTACCATATGGCTGTTGCTGCTACTGGCATAACCTCCTCCACTCCTGATTGATCCCTTGGTTGATGGTACTGGTAGAGTGAGGGATATGCAGGGCCATGAGGTGACGGATTGTTGTTGAGTACAATTTCCCCTTCAGTTATTACACCTTCTAAGCTAATGCTCTAGTTCTCACCACCCTGCCATATAGTTTAAATCCTCCTGAATGACTCCAGCAAACCCCCAGCCAGGATGTTGGTGCCCCTCCAGCTTAGATGGAACCCGTCGTTCTTATAAACGTTCCACCTGCCCCAGAAGAGATCCCAATGGTCCAGAAATCTGAAAACCAATTTAGCCACGTGTTTAGCTGCACTATCCTATTTCTAGCCTCACTGGCAAGTGGCACAGGGATTAATCCTGAGATTCCAACCCTCAAAGTCCTCTTTTTTTAGTTTACTGTCTAACTCCCTGAAATCCTTCTGCAGGACCTCATCACTCTTCTGCCTATGTCGTTAGTACCTCTTCTGCCTATGTGTACTCCGACCTCTAGCTGTTCACCGTCCCCCTTCAGGATGTCCTGTGTTTGTTCACAGACATCCTTGACCCTGGCACCAGTGACGCACCATACCATCCTGGAGTCTCTTTCACGTCAACAGAAGCACCTATCTGTGCCCCTTATTATAGAGTCCCCGAGAACTATCGCTCTCCTGCACTTTGCTCTCCCCGCTGTTCAACAGAGCCAGTTGTGGTGCCACTGTTCTGGCTGCTGCTGTTTTCCCCTGATAGGCTATCTCCCCCCCAACAGTATCCAACACGGAATACCTGTTAGAGAGGGGAACATCCACAGGGAATTTCCTCACTGACTGTCTGCCCTTTCTAGCAGTCATCCATTTGTCTGTCTGCACCTAGAACATAGAACGATACAGCGCAGTACAGGCCCTTCGGCCCTCGATGTTGCACCGACATGGAAAAAATCTAAAGGCCATCTAACCTACACTATGCCCTTATCATCCATATGCTTATCCAATACATTTTTTAATGCCCTCAATGTTGGCGTGTTCACTACTGTTGCAGGTAGGGCATTCCACGGCCTCACCACTCTTTGCGTAAAAAACCCACCTCTGACCTCTGTCCTATATCTATTACACCTCAATTTAAGGCTGTGTCCCCTCGTGCTAGCCACCTCCATCCGCGGGAGAAGGCTCTCGCTGTCCACCCTATCTAACCCTCTGATCATTTTGTATGCCTCTATTAAGTCACCTCTTAACCTTCTTCTCTCTAACGAAAACAACCTCAAGTCCATCAGCCTTTCCTCATAAGATTTTCCCTCCATACCAGGCAACATCCTGGTAAATCTCCTCTGCACCCGTTCCAAAGCTTCCACGTCCTTCCTATAATGAGGCGACCAGAACTGTACGCAATACTCCAAATGCGGCCGTACTAGAGTTTTGTACAACTGCAACATGACCTCATGGCTCCGGAACTCAATCCCTCTACCAATAAAGGCCAACACACCATAGGCCTTCTTCACAACCCTATCAACCTGGGTGGCAACTTTCAGGGATCTATGTACATGGACACCGAGATCCCTCTGCTCATCCACACTACCAAGAATTTTACCATTAGCCAAATATTCCGCATTTCTGTTATTCTTTCCAAAGTGAATCACCTCACACTTCTCCACATTAAACTCCATTTGCCACCTCTCAGCCCAGCTCTGCAGCTTATCTATGTCCCTCTGTAACCTACAACATCCTTCCGCACTGTCTACAACTCCACCGACTTTAGTGTCGTCTGCAAATTTACTCACCCATCCTTCTGCGCCCTCCTCTAGGTCATTTATAAAAATGACAAACAGCAACGGCCCCAGAACAGATCCTTGTGGTACGCCACTCGTAACTGAACTCCATTCTGAACATTTCCCATCAACTACCACTCTCTGTCTTCTTTCAACTAGCCAATTTCTGATCCACATCTCTAAATCACCCTCAATCCCCAGCCTCCGTATTTTCTGCAATAGCCGACCGTGGGGAACCTTATCAAACGCTCTACTGAAATCCATATACACCACATCAACTGCTCTACCCTCGTCTACCTGTTCAGTCACCTTCTCAAAGAACTCGATAAGGTTTGTGAGGCATGACCTACCCTTCACAAAACCATGCTGACTGTCCCTAATCATATTATTCCTATCTAGATGATTATAAATCGTATCTTTTATAATCCTCTCCAAGACTTTACCCACCACAGACGTTAGGCTCACCGGCCTATCGTTACCGGGGTTATCTCTACTCCCCTTCTTGAACAAAGGGACCACATTTGCTATCCTCCAGTCCTCTGGCACTATTCCTGTAGCCAATGATGACCTAAAAATCAAAGCCAAAGGCTCAGCAATCTCTTCCCTGGCTTCCCAGAGAATCCTAGGATAAATCCCATCTGGCCCCGGGGACTTATCTATTTTCACCTTGTCCAGAATTGCCAACACTTCTTCCCTACGCACCTCAATGCCATCTATTCTAATAGCCTGGGTCTCAGCATTCTCCTCCACAATATTATCTTTTTCTTGAGTGAATACTGACGAAAAGTATTCATTTAGTATCTCGCTTATCTCCTCAGCCTCCACACACAACTTCCCACCACTGTCCTTGACTGGCCCTACTCTTACCCTGGTCATTCTTTTATTCCTGACATACCTATAGAAGGCTTTTGGGTTTTCCCTGATCCTACCTGCCAAAGACTTCTCATGTCCCCTCCTTGCTCGTCTCAGCTCTCTCTTTAGATCCTTCCTCGCTTCCTTGTAACTATCAAGCGCCCCAACTGAAACTTCGCGCCTCATCTTCACATAGGCCTCCTTCTTCCTCTTAACAAGAGATTCCACTTCTTTGGTAAACCACGGTTCCCTCGCTCGACCCCTTCCTCCCTGCCTGACTGGTACGTACTTATCAAGAACATGCAATAGCTGTTCCTTGAACAAGCTCCACATATCCAGTGTGCCCAACCCTTGCAGCCTACTTCTCCAACCAACACATCCTAAGTCATGTCTAATGGCATCATAATTGCCCTTCCCCCAGCTATAACTCTTGCCCTGCGGGGTATACTTATCCCTTCCATCACTAACGTAAAGGTCACCGAATTGTGGTCACTGTTTCCAAAGTGCTCACCTACCTCCAGATCTAACACCTGGTCTGGTTCATTACCCAAAACCAAATCCAATGTGGCCTCGCCTCTTGTTGGCCTGTCAACATATTGTGTCAGGAAACCCTCCTGCACACATTGTACAAAGAATGTACTCGAACTATATCTTTTCCAGTCAATATTTGGAAAGTTAAAGTCTCCCATAACAACTACCCTGTTACTTTCGCTCTTTTCCAGAATCATCTTCGCCATCCTTTACTCTACATCCCTAGAACTATTAGGTGGCCTATAGAAAACTCCCAACAGGGTGACCTCTCCTTTCCTGTTTCTAACCTCAGCCCATACTACCTCAGAAGAAGAGTCCCCATCTAGCATCCTTTCCGCCACCGTAATACTGTCCTTGACTAGCAGCGCCACACCTCCCCCTCTTTTGCCCCCTTCTCTGAGCTTACTAAAACACCTAAACCCCGGAACCTGCAACAACCATTCCTGTCCCTGCTCTATCCATGTCTCTGAAATGGCCACAACATCGAAGTCCCAGGTACCAACCCATGCTGCCAGTTCCCCTACCTTATTTCGTATACACCTTGGGTCACCTTGGGTGTGACTACGTCTCTCACTCCTATCTATGAAGCTTTCCGCCACCTGCATGCTCCGAAGTGTATACAACTACTGCTCCGACCTAGCTGCCATTGGTTACACCTCCTGCAGATGTAGTCGACCGGAACGCTGGAAGCATCATGAATCTCCCACATCTCACAGTTAGAGCACTGCACCCCGCTGAGTGACTTTTTTCCCCTTACTGCCTTGTGTTTCTGTCCCCACTTTAATTCCCTCTGACCTCCTGCCCCAGTTCCCATTCCCCTGCCACATTAGTTTAAACCCTCCCCAACAGCACGAGCAAACACTCCCTCTAGGACATTGGTTCCAGGTGTAGACCATCTGGTTTTTACTGGTCCCATCTCCACCAGAACCAGTTCTAATATCCCAGGAATATGAATCCCTCCCACTTGCACTATCTCAAGCCACGTATTCATCTTGTCTATCCTGACATTTCTACTCTGACTAGTACGTGGCACTGGTAGTCATCCTGAGATTTCTACCTTTTGAGGTCATGCTTTTTAGTTTAACTCCTAACTCTCTAAATTCAGCTTGTAGGATCTCATCGCATTTATTACCTATATCGTTGGTGCCTGCATGCACCACGCCAGCTGGCTCTCTCCCTCCCCCTCCAGAATGTCCTGCAGCCACTCGGAGACATCCTTGACCCTTGCACCAGGAAGACAACATACCATCCTGAAGTCTCCTTTGCATCTGCAAATCCCCTTACCATTGAGTCCCCTACCACTACAGCTCTGCCACACATTTTTCTGCCCTCCTGCGTAGCAGAGCCAGCCACGGTGCCCTGAACCTGGCTGCTTTCACCTCCTGGTGAGCCATCTCCCCCAACATTATCCAAAACGGTGTATCTGTTTTGAAGGGAGATGACCGGAGGGGACCCCTGCACTGCCTTCCTACTGTTCCTCTATCTGGTGGTCACCATTTCCTATCTCCCTCAGTTGTTTTTAACTGCGGTGTAACCAACTCATTGAATGACTTATTCCAAACTTCAAAGTATAAATACTTAAAGAGCAGCAGAGAATTAGTTAAAAATGACTATGGTTTGCACTTTGTGCTCTTTACACTAGGTGAATGGGAGGATATGGATTCTGTCAGTGACCTGGAGGATGATTTGAAGGATGACGAGAGCCGAGCTGATAAAGAGCTGAATGAGAATTCTTCAGTTGGCACCATTCCAGTCACCGACTGCTTATTCTGTTCACACCACTCTCGTTCTTTATTGAAAAATATGGATCACATGACGAAATCCCATAGTTTTTTTATCCCTGACATTGAATATTTAGTGGATCTAAGGGGGCTGCTGAAGTACCTGGGTAAGTCTCTGAGAATCCAGTATAAATTTTGACTGTTCCCAATAATAAATCAATGAGAAAAGCAAATTACTGTGGATGCTGGAGTCTGAAACCAAAAGAGAAAATGCTGGAAAATCTGAGCAGGTCTGGCGGCATCTGTAAGGAGAGAAAAGAGCTAACATTTCGAGTCCAGGTAACCCTTTGTCAAAGCAAACAGGCATAGAAAGTGGGAGATATTTATACTGTGGGGTGAGGGAATGAAAGATGCATTCATTCCCTCACCCCACAGTATGAATACCTCTCACTAGAGAACCTAGTGGAGTGGTGCAGTGACAACAATCTATCCCTCAATGCCAGCAGAACTAAAGTGCTGGTCATTGACTTCAGGAAGCAAAGTACTGTACACACACCCCTGTCAGAGTCAACAGGGCTGAGGTGGAGAAGGTTAGCAGCTTCAAATTCTTAGGGGTACACATCTTCAAAAATCTGTCCTGGTCCACACATGTCAACACTACCACCAAGAAAGCACAACAGTGCCTATACTTCCTCAGGAAACTAAGGAAATTTGGCATGTCCACATTAACTCTTACCAACTTTTACAGATGCACCCAGGGTTTAGAGAACACCAAATTATTTCATGGAGTTCACCTGACCCGTAACTTTTAATAGATTATGGTTATGGGGAGCACACGGGCCCACTTTACTGGTGTGATGCAACATAGATCGAAAGAATTTTAAAACAAAAACAATGTTTATTCTATGAATCCAGTTAACATTTTATAAACACACAGCAAACATCAACATTGATACCACCCCCAAAGATACAGCACTCTATAGGTAACGCTTAGTAACTTTCCCAACAGCATTCATCAGTCAAAGACTCTTTTTAACAAATACAGAAGGTTTGCATTTCTTACAGAAACAGGTATTACTTTGAAATCATCAAGTGATCTGGAGACATTCTTTAGCATGCCGAGAGACCAAAATACACCTCCTTGGTTTGAATGCAGCTCTCCAATTGAAAACGAAACTAAAACTCAAAGCCAGAAACAGCTTCCAGCTTAAAATGAAAGTAAAACGCAGAGCCAGAGCCCAGCTCCACCCACACACTGGCATCACTGCAGCCACTTGAGAGGACAAACATTTCTCAGTGACATTCCATGACACCTCTCCCAAGAAAAAAAATCCATCAACTTTAAGATGATTTCATTTTTCACCTTTTCACTTTCTTTTAAACAACATTGACAGTAAATATACTTTTTTGTTTAACAGAACATGCAAACATTTATAATAACATAGTCCATTTTAGTTGTTCTTCCTGCAACTGGAATCCCTCTTGATTTACAGTCTCTTTGAACATGAAGATCTCTGCACGATCCATCCATTTCTCTATGCCTAGGCATTTCTCTTTCAGGTCAGATACTTTAGTTCAATCCGATCACAGAGCCCCTGGGATTGTCCAACACAGGAGTATTGATTAACAAAGCCTTCAGGACACTCCGCTGTCCACAAGAATTTGCTACACTCCTTTAGCAAGTCCGTCAGTGGAGCGACCACATTGCTAAAAGTCGGCACAGATTTCCGGTAAAATCCACTCGGGCCAAGAAATCGCATTATTTTCATTTGTGTCGAAGGTATTGGAAACTCCCCAATAACTTTTGTTTTCACATCCCATGGGACTATTCAACCCTGTCTGATTGTATGGCCGAGGAATGTGACTTGGGCTTTTCCAAATTCACTTTTGGCTAGGTTTACCACCAAACCCGCCTCCTGAAGTCGATCGAATAACTCCAGCTTCAAATGCTCTTTCCATGTCTGACTAAAAATTACCAGATCGTCGATGTATACTGAACAATTGGGTAATCCTCAAACGACTTTTGTTAGTTAAACGCTCCAGCCACATTTCAACGGTTTCATACCAAATGGCATAACTTTGAATTGGTATATACCATCTGGAGTCACAAAAGCTGAAATCTCCTTCGCCCTTTTGGATAAAGGTACCTGCCAGTAATCTTTAAGTAAATCCAGTTTGGAAATAAAAGCTGATTATCCCACCGTCTCAATGCAATCCTCCAAACGCGAGATAGGATAAGAATCCGTTTTTGTAACTGCATTAACCTCATAGGCCACACACAACCGTTGGGTACCGTCCAGTTTTGGTACCATCACTGTGGTGAGCTCCATAAGTTGCAACCCACTTCAATTATGCCAATTATAAGCATACTTTCAATTTCCTTGTTACCCTGTGCCAATTTTAAAGTGTTAAGTCTATATGGATGTCATTTAATTGGAACAGCATTTCCCACATCTACATCATGTAGAGCCATTTTAGTACTTCCCAACTTATCTCCACAAACTTGCCCATGTGATATCAATAACTCTTTCAAGTCAGTTTGTTTTTCCTCTGGAAGGCAACCAACAATTTATCCCAATTTTTAAGAACATCCTCGTTTTCCAATTTAATTTGAGGGATGTCAAATTCAAAGTCATCTGGATTTGGTTCTTCACTTTGAGTTGGAATCATTAAAACCTCCTCCTTTTGCTCTCCTTCCCTTTCAAAATATCTTTTAAGCGTATTCACATGACACACTTGGTGAGTTTTCCTTCTATCTGTCGTTCTTACCACATAATTCACCACACTTAATTTCCTTTCAATCTGATAAGATCCACAAAACCTAGCTTTTAAAAGTTCACCTACAACTGGTAACAATACTAAAACTCTATCTCCACTGGCAAAACTACGAACTTTGAATTTCTTGTCCGCTACCCGTTTCATCACATTTTGTGCAACTTATAAATGTTGTCTAGCCAATTCACCCGCTCTATTTAATCGTTCCCTAAAATTTGACACGTAATCCAATAATGCAAGTTCCAACTGCTCGCTCACCAATTTTTCCTAAATCAATTTAAGTGGTCCTCTTGCGTCATGGCCAAAAATTAGTTCAAAAGGACTGAATTTGGTTGACTCATTAGGTGCATCCCTAATTGCAAACAGCACAAATGGAATTTCTTTATCCCAATCCTCTGGATAATCTTGACAATAAGGTCTCAACATTAATGTCTGATGCCACCTTTCTTTTGTTCCCTGCGATTCTGGCTGGTACGCAGTTGATTTAAATTGTTTTATTCCTAAGCTATTCGTAACTTCTTTGAATACCTTAGAAGTAAAATTTGATCCTTCATCTGTTTGTATTTCTGTGGGTAGTCCATATCTAGTGAAGAATTTAAGTAACTCCTCCACAATCTTTCTAGCTGTAATATTGTGTACTGGAATGGCGTCTGGAAACCTAGTAGACACATCCATTATAGTCAAAAGATATTGATTCCCATATTTTGATTTAGGAGTGGTCCTACGCAATCAATTAAGACCCTTGTAAAGGTTCCTCAAATGCTGGAATGGGTATTACGGACGCTGGTTTTATCATTGCTTGAGACATGTGACATGATCAACAAAATTTAACTCATCTTTATGTAGTCCAGGCCAATAAAAATGTTTTTGGATTTTAGGTTGAGTTTTCCTTAGTCCCAAATGACCTCCCACTGGTACCTCATGTGCTACTTGCAATACCTCCTTTCTATACCCTACCGGCAATGCCACTTGGTGAACATCTGCCTACTTTTCATCTGCCTGCATATGTAAAGGTCTACATTTTCTCATCAAGACGTCATTTTTACGGTAATAACATTCTGGAAAACACTCGGATTCCTCTTCCGTGTATGCTTGCTGTTTTATTTATATATCTTTCTGTTGTAACTCTGCCAGTTTTCTTGAACAACAAATATCCGCCTCATCCTCCACCTGTTCTTGTTCTTTTCCCACCATCTGATCAAAAATTGTTTCTAATAATTTAACTTCAACTTTATCTTCACTCTTTGATTTCTCCTCTTGTCTTAACATGTGACTTTGCGACCTTGTTACTACACAATTCGGAAAAATCCCAGGATATTCATCCTTCAATACTTCTGTTGTCTGATTTTTCCACTGGCTCATCAACCATGAAATGAAAAATGAAAATCGCTTATTGTCACGAGTAGGCTTCAATGAAGTTACTGTGAAAAGCCCCTAGTCTCCACATTCCGCCGCCTGTCCGGGGAGGCTGGTACGGGAATCGAACCGTGCTGCTGGCCTGCTTGGTCTGTTTTAAAAGCCAGCGATTTAGCTCAGTGAGCATAGTAGGCATCACTCCCACCTGCGATCTAGCTATATCAAACTGTATTCCTGGACAAGATAGTTTCTCTGTTACTCCTACTACCACTTCACCACTCTTCATTGGACTTTCCAACCTTACCTTATATAATGGAACACTACTCTCCTCGCCCTGAATTCCACATATTACCACCTTTTTTGGCAATATTCCTCCCAAACTACATAACTCAACATCCCTTACCATCAAAGATTGATTGGCTCCCGTATCTCTTAAACTTGTGACTTATTTACCTACTCCTCCTGGTATACTTGAGTAAACTTTCTCCACACAAGTAAATTCTTTAAAGAGATCTGGCACCTTATCAATCGCTTCCTAATCAGGCTGTACAATCTTTTGCACCTCATTCGCTTCACTTGGGCTTTCCTTTACCACTTAACAAACCCCACTGACGTATCCCGTTTTATCACATCAGCCTTCCCAGTGCTTTTCTTCAACCATGACTTTCCATGTCCTAGTTTATTACAGTGAAAATTCTTTTAAAGTTTTCATTTCTCTTCCACCATTCTGGATTTCTTTTTTAATCTGAGGTACACGCTCCTTATTATCTTCCATCAGATCTTCTTTACCTCTACCAATTGAGTATTTCCCTTTTCCCCAGTTTCTATCCCTCAGGCTGAAACTGATGTTGGAAACCAAACTTTGATTTATGAACTAATTCATAACCATCTGCCATTTCTGCTGCTAACCTCACAGTTGCATTGTTGCTCTTCCACATGAGTTCTCACTGCATCAAGAATTGAATTTTTAAACTCCTCCAAAAGTATAATTTCTCTGAGAGCTTCATACGTTTGGGCTATTTTCAAAGCCCTTATCCAACTATCAAAATTACTCTGATCCTTTCAAACGCCCATGTATGTTTGACCAGGTTCTTCCCTTAACTTTCTAAACCTTTGTAGGCTTCAGGCACTAGTTCATATGCACCTAGGATGGACTTTTTTTACCTCCTCAAACATCCCAGATACCTCCTGATCGTGATGCAAACACTTCACTAGCCCTTCCTATCAGTTTTGTTTGAATCAGTAATACCCACATGTCCTGTGGCCATTTCATTTGTTTAGCTACCTTCTCAAATAAAATGAAAAAGGCTTCTACCTCCTTCTCATCAAACCGTGGCAATGCTTGGACATATTTAAATAGATCCCCACCAAGCCTTCGACTATGACGCTCTTTTTCTTTATCCTCATCACTATTCTCAAACTGTATGTTTCCCTTTCCATCCACCAATTTTAACTGACTGTCATGTTTCATGGCCATTTACCGAAGTTCAAATTCTCTTTTTCCCTTTCCTCCCTCTTTTTTCTTTTTCCTCTCTATCTCTTTCTCTCTTTCCTCTCTATCTCTTTCTCTCTCTTCTCCTTTTTTCCTCTCTATCTCTCTCTCTCTCTCTCTCTCTCTCTCTCTCTCTCTCTTTCTTTTTCCTCTATCTCTTTCTCTCCTTTTTCCCTGATCCGTACCTCCCTTTCTCTCTGTTGGTGTTCCGCTAGGGCTATTCTTTTTTCCCTCATTTCGTATTCAAGCTGCTGTCATTCTTTTTTATGTTCAAGTTGTTTAATCTGTAACTGAAGTTTTGCCATTTATAATGAGTCAGACTGTATCTCAGGCAATTTTAAATGCTCAGCTGCCGCCATAAGTACCTCTTAGTATGCTGTCAGGTAATGTTAACTGCAATGTTTTGCCAAATCTAAAAGCCTTTTTTTTGTCTCTGTTCGTAAAGTAATGCGTGCGACCTTCTCAGCCCCCCCAAAACCTCCGAGCCTCTGAAAGAGCCGTTGTCCACAAAAAACTCCCTACTTATACTGGAATATCACACCTGAAAAGCAAACATAAATATGCTCACCCCTCACTGTCTTTAAGTTCACTAAGCCAACCCAATCACGAAAGAGAGACTTTTATCCCACGAGCCTCCAATTTATAATGGGCCAGGGTTTAAAGAACACCAACGTATATTATGGAGTTCACCTGACCCACAACTTTCAATAGATTTTGGTTGTGGAGAGCACAAGGGTCCACTTCACAGGTGTGATACAACAGAGATGCAAAGTATTTTTAAACAAAAACAATGTTTATTTTATGAATCCAGTTAACATTTTATAAACACACAGTAAACATCTTATCAACTACGAACACTGATACGCCAACCCCCCAAAGATACAGTACTCTATAGGTAACCCTTAGTAACTTTACGAACAACATCCATAAGTTAAAGACCCTTTTTAACAAAGGTAGTAGGTTTGCATTCCTTCAAGAAACAGGTATTACTTTGAAATCATCAGGTGATCAGGAGGCATTCGTTCGCATGCAGAGAGAGAGACCAAAATACACCACCTTGGTTTGAATGCAGCTCTCCAACTGAAAACGAAACTAAAACTCAGAGCCAAAAACAGCTTCCAGCTCAAAACTAAAGTAAAAGCAGAGCCAGAGTCCAGTTCCACACTCACACTGACATCACTGCAGCCACTTGAGAAGACAAGCATTTCTTAAAGTGACATTCCCTTGACACACCATAGAATGCAACCTATCTGGCTGCATCATAGCCTGGCATACTGCTCAGCCCAAGACTGCAAGAAACTTCAGTGAGTCGTGAACACAGCCCAGTCCATCACACGATGCCTCCCATCCATTCACTTCATTTACACCTCCCGCTGTCTGGGGATAGTGGGCAGCATAATCAAAGACCCCTCCTACCTGTCTTACTCGCTATTCCAAGTTCTTCCATTGGGGAAGGGGATACAAAAGTCTGAGAACATGCACAAACAGACTCAAAAAGCAGCTTCTTCCCGCTGTTGGGGCAGCACGGTAGCATAGTGGTTCGCACTGTGGCTTCACCACGCCAGGGTCCTTGGTTCGATTCCTTGCTGGGTCACTGTCTGTGCAGAGTCTGCACGTCCTCCCCGTGTCTGCGTGGATTTCCTGCGGGTGCTCCGGATTCCTCCCACAGTCCAAAGACATGCAGGTTAGGTGGATTGGCCATTATAAATTGCCCTTAGTGTCCAAAATGTTAGGAGGGGTTATTGGGTTCGGGGGATATGGTGGAAGTGAGGGCTTAAGTGGGTAGGTGCAGACTCGATGGGCCGAATGGCCTCCTTCTGCACTGTATATTCTATGTTACCAGACTCCTAAACCCCCCTCTTATGGACTGGTGTGATTACACGTACACCCCTGTATGCTTCACCCAATGTTGGTGTCTATGTATTTGCATTGTGGACCTTGTGTTGCCCCATTATGTATTTTCTTTTCTTTTCATGTACTAATGATCTGTTGAGGTGCTCGCAGAAAAATACTTTTCACTGTACCTTGGTACACGTGACTATAAACAAATCCAAATCCACTTTCTATGTCTTCCAGTTTTAACAAAGGGTCATCTGGACTCGAAATGTTAGCATTTTCTCTCCTTACAGATGCTGCCAGACCTGCTACGAGACTTTTCAGCATTTTCTCTTTTGTTTATTAAAGTAATGATGCCTGTTCATTAATAAGCCTTAAAAGGCTTATGGCGCGGCCGCATTTGGAGTATTGCGTGCAATTCTGGTCGCCGCATTATAGGAAGGATGCGGAAGCATTGGAAAGGGTGCAGAGGAGATTTACCAGAATGTTGCCTGGTATGGAGGGAAGATCTTACGAGGAAAGGCTGAAGGACTTGAGGTTATTTTCGTTAGAGAGAAGAAGGTTAAGAGGTGACTTAATTGAGGCATACAAGATGATCAGAGGATTAGATAGAGTGGACAGTGAGAGCCTTTTTCCTCGGATGGTGATGTCTAGCACGAGTGGACATAACTTTAAATTGAGGGGAGATAGATCTGGGACAGATGTCAGAGGTAGGTTCTTTACTGAGAGAGTAGTAAGGGCGTGGAATGCCCTGCCTGCAACAGTAGTGGACTCGCCAACACTAAGGGCATTCAAATGGTCATTGGATATACATATGGATGATATGTGTAAATGGGCTTTAGAGTGGTTTCACAGGTCAGCTCAACATCGAGGGCCGAAGGGCCTGTATTGCGCTGTAATGTTCTATGTTCTAAGGAAAATCAGCTAATGTCAAAACTGAAAATTATGCCTGATATACAATGAGGAAGTTGGTTACGTTAACTGAAAGGTTGTTTGTCACGTTTCATTGGCACTGTGGTTAGCACTGCTGCCTCAGCACCAGGGACCTCGGTTCAATTCCGGCCTTGGGTCACTGTGTCTGTGCAGTTTGCACTTTCTACCCCGTGTCTGTGTGGGTTTCCTCTGGTGCTCTGGTTTTCTTCCACAGTCCAAAGATGTGTAGGTTGGGTGAATGGGCCATGATAAAAAATTGCCCCTTAGTGTCCAGGAATGTACAGGTTAGGTGATATTATGAGATAGGGCGGGGAGTGATCCTAGATAAGCTCCTCTTTCAGAGGTTCGGTGCAGACTCGATGGGCCAAATGGCCTCCTGCAGTGAAGAGATTCTATGATTGTTTTCTATTGAGTGACAGTGACACAGACTGGTAGGACACTGTCTTCTGCCAGACATCGGTCAAATCTTTTCTTTGTACAATATTGCTAAAATGTGTCATTACCCAGCAGAGGTAGCATTGAGGACTCTTGACAGACTTGTTGAGTCGTTCTTGTGCACCATCTAGCGCGGTGCAACATTGATATTCAGCTTAAGAAACTTCAAAAATGTGAGAAAATTATCTTTCCATCTGTTACTACGGATTGTGATTCAGTTGCTCATTAACCTGATGGTTTCATTCTTTGCAAGATTCAAAGGAGTTTCAGACTAGGTTCATTTAGAAGCAGATGGTATAATTTGCTGCTTATTCACTGAACAAAGGAGGAATCAGAGGCCAGTCTTTTCTTGTGGGCGGCATGGTAGCACAGTGGTTAGCATTGTCGCTTCATAGCTCCAGGGTCTCGGGTTCAATTCCCAGCATGGGTCACTGTCTGTGCAGAGTCTGCATGTTCTCCGTGAGTCTCTGGAAATCTCCGTGTCTGCGTGGGTTTCCCCCGGGTGCCGTTCCTCCCACAGTCCAAAGATGTGCAGGATGTGCATGGCAGGGTGCCATGCTAAATTGCCCTTGGGGTCCAAAAAAAGGTTAGATGGGGTTACTGGGTTACGGGGATTGGGTGGAGGTGTGGGCTTAAGTAGGGTGCTCTTTCCGAGAGTCAGTGCAGTCTCGATGGGCTAAAAGACCTCCTTCACTGAATTCTGTGAATTAACACAGGAGCAAAATGTTGCGGACGCAGGAAATCTGAAATTAAAACAGAAAATGCTGGAAAAACACAAAAGATGTGGTGGCACTTATGGAGAGAGAAGAGTTAATGTTTAAAGTCCAATGAGACTCAGACTGAAGAAGAGCCATATTGGACTCAGAACGTTAACTCTAATTTTCAATCCACAGCTGCTGCCAGACCTGCTGCGTTTTTTCCAGTATTTTCTGTTTTTGTTTCCTTTAAAATAGATTTATTCACAACCCAGGCAACATGGGCGCAGACATCCTTTTCCTCCCTCACAGAGGTGAAATTGGGGTACTATTTATATTTCAGAATAATGCCCAAACCTTTCTGCAATTAGTAGCAGCTGTTCTCACTTACAACTTCATTACAACAAGATTGCAACATTAACACCGGTTAACTGGCTTCTTGTGATGCATTTAATTTACTTCTGCAGGAGAAAAAGTTGGCGTGGGAAACATCTGCCTGTGGTGCAATGAGAAAGGGCGCTCTTTTTACGTGACAGAAGCTGTCCAGGCTCATATGGTTGATAGCAGCCATTGTAAACTCTTCACAGATGGAGATGCTGCTATCGAGTTTGCAGACTTCTACGATTTTAGGTAAGAAATAATACATGACACGTTTTGGGGTTTGGGAAATGTTTGGCTCTTATGTATGGTTATGTCTTTTGCAGGAGATATTGTTTTCAGTGGACGCTAAAACACTTTTACATTTCTAAAAGGATAAACATTTCAGGCCTTGTTAAGCTAATACTAGACAACTCAACTGTTATCCCTCATCAACCATATTCTTCAAAGCACACTCCCAGAATCTTAACTGACTTGTCTTTGGTCTTCCAATCACTACAATGCCTCTGAAACTGTTGATTTGTACAGCCATGCCTCCTCATCTGCTTTTGTTGCGTGTATTCTCAGCAAATTCTTCACTATCTCCTATAATTCCCCCAACTATTACTCCATCTTTGCTCTTGTGAACAAGGAAACAAACGAGGGAGATTTGGCACAGTTAGCTTTGATCACAGCCTGTATTGAGCCCCACTTTCCTCTGTCAAAGCCACCTATTACTTCTCAATAATCATTTATCCTGGAGGGCAGAGATAACTTCTGGTTTCTTTTTGCTGCTGTCAACCACTTCCTTTAACTTTTCTCCTTTTGTCCCCATTTCATCCCTAAGAAGAAGTGTGAGGATCTTGAGAATTTTTTCTTCAGAATTATTTGTTCAGCTGTTTTTGCAGTTTTCTCTACTTCTCTTTGCTCCCTTAGCCAGTCCCTCTTCCAGTTAGCCCTCAACATACTGATGAGTACACGCGTGTGCGCGCGCGCGCGCGCACACACACACACACACACACACACACCCTCTCATGCACTTTAACTCGTGTATACTTACCCACCTTTCCCAAGTTTGTCATGCCCATAAGACTTGTTCCATGATGAGAGGTTGAGTAAATTACACCTGTGTTGTCAGGAGTTTGGAAGAATGATTGAAACCTACAAGATTCTGAAGGGACTTGGCAGGGTTAGAGACTAAGAGGTTGGTCCCTTGGCTGGGGAATCTAGAACAATGGAGCACAGTCTCAGGATAAGGGACTGATTATTTGGGACTGAGATGAGGAGAAATTTATTCACTCAAGAGGGTTGTGGAAATTACCACCAACTTTCTTTTCATGATAGGTGACATTGTAATCGCTAAATCTCCTTGGGCACTATCTTCATTTGGCTATTATCCCAACCTGGGACCTTATGTCCTTATAACTACCACCCCATCTCGAACTGGCTTTTCTTTCGCAGGGCCGCAGAACATGTTGTGGACGTATGTAATGAAGAAAAAAAGAGACAATTTGCTGGGAGAAACAAAAAGCCCCAACTGCCATGTTAGAAAATATGGGTCTCAGGAGTAAATTAAGCCTTTGAACCTTAATTCCCAAGTTCTAAAATGACTGCTATTATCTAGAAGGACAAGGGCAACAGATATCTGGGAACGCAACCACCTGGAGGTTCCCCTCCAAGGCACTCACCTGACTTGGAGGTATATTGCCATTCCTTCACTGTTGCTGGGTCAAGGTCCTGGAATTCCCTCCCTTACAGTACTGTGAATGTACCTACACATCAGGGAACACAGTGGTCAACGAGGCAGCACACCACCACCTTCTCGAGGGCATTTAGGGCTGAGCAATGAATGATGGCTTAGCCAGCGATGCCCACATCCTGTAAATACATTTTTATAAAAGTAGGCAGCACAAGTGGATAGCACTGTGGCTTCATAGTGCCAGGGTCCAGAGATTTATGCAGTAGTGGGGTGATGGAGCAGCGAGGGCTATATAGAGGGTCAGCAGTAGATGAAGGCTGGGGAAAGATTGACACAAATGTGGTGAACAAAAAGACAAAGGGAATGTAAATGGTGGTGATCATGACTAAGTGGCACATTCAGAGATCAGAATGTGTTAATGGCAGAACAAAGATAAGCAACGTTGCTGGAGATGGGTCAGACACGGTTGAGAGCCCTGTCAACCACAACAGGTGGGAAACCTCGATTAATGAAGAAGGAAGACATGTCAGCAGCGCTCTTTTGGAAAGTCGCATCATCAGAACAGATGTAACAGAAACAAAGGAACTGGGAGACTGGGATAGCTCTGGAGACATGGGTTCAAATCCTACCATAGCAGTAGGTGGAATTTAAATTGAATGAATATATCATAGAATATAAAGCTTATCTTGGAAAAGGTGGTCATGGCAACTGTCAGTGATTTACTTTTCATTAAAAAAAAACATCTGCTTCACTGATGTGACTCCAGACCCAGAGCAATATGTTGACTCTGAATTGTCCTATGTAGTGACCTAGCAAGACGCTTAATTCAAGGGCAATTAGAAATGGGCAATAGGGCAGCATGGCGGCCTAGTGGTTAGCACAACTGCCTCACGGCGCTGAGGTCCCAGGTTCGACCCCGGCTCTGGGTCACTGTCCGTGTGGAGTTTGCACATTCTCCCCGTGTCTGCGTGGGTTTCGCCCCCACAACCCAAAAATGTGCGGAGTAGGTGGATTGGCCACGCTAAATTGCCCCTTAATTGGAAAAAATAATTGGGTAATCTAAATTTAAAAAAAAAAAAAAAGAAATGGGCAATAAATGCTGGCCTTGCCAGCAAAACTCACATCCCTGAAAAAAAGAAAAAAAACGTAATATTATAACAGAGCAGTGTTCCCATTGCTGTCTTAATAGAAGCATTGTTTCCACGTTAGTACTCCATTTGTACCTTTCATTGTAGCATGTACACTTGTGACCCCTCTGCCAGCCCCATCCTTTTATCAGCCAAAACCTTCTCGGACTGAGTACCTCTCCCCTTCTGCTGCCAAGTCTCTCCCCTCAAGTGATTCTTGCTTACACTGTGGATACGGAATTAACGCAGTTGTTGCCTAGCTCGGATTCCCGTACCAGCCTCCCCGGACAGGCGCCGGAATGTGGCGACTAGGGGCTTTTCACAGTAACTTCATTGAAGTCTACTCGTGACAATAAGCGATTTTCATTTTTCATTTCATTTCATTTGAACGTTCCAGTGACAAAAGTTGTCAAGTGTTATCTCTCCACCCAGATCAGGCCAAACTTGCAAAACTTTTGGTTTCCCACACTTTTACACCTGTCAGGGTGTAAATACTCTGGAGTTAGTGTCTGATCGAATGGTGGCCTTGTTGATAAGTTATTTTGTCTCGCTGTAAATTTCTGTGTCTCTGGGATGTGTCTTATCTCCCTATTCCCAAGCTGTATGTTTTCCCACTCTGTATGACTCCTGCTTAAGTATTAAGTGGACCAATAAAACAATGTCACCGAAGATCTAAATCACAGTTTCCCATTTTGTAACTTGTTAACGCTCCTTAGGTGGAGGGTAATCACAGCGGGAATAAAAATAGAACTTCTAACACTAAAATAACAAGAAAACCTGAGCTTTCTCCCAGTGTCTGCGTGGGTTTCTCCCCACAACCCAAAGATGTGCAGGATAGCAAGATTGGCCACGCTAAAATTGCCCCTTAATTGGAAAAATGAATTGGGACTCTAAATTATTTAAAAGAAAATCTGAGCTAGGGATTTTCCAGTATTCTACCACATGTGATCAAAGACATCATGGTGACTGGTATCACTATACCCCCTTAAACCCTCCTACCGTGTATATTTTAAGATGCCTTTCATTCACAGGAACCCATGCAGTCCAATTTTGAATACGTACATATGCAGCTTCATTCCTTCTTTCCTGAAACTCTGTTTGCATCCATTTTATTAGGTTTTCACCATTCTGTAGCAGGGAAATTGCAGTGAGAAGAGCTACACGTAACATTTTCTGTGACTACATTATTTCGCCTCAACATTTAGCAGTTTTACCATGATAAACTACACCAAATTCCTTCAGTACCTGTCCTTTATTACCTAGTTCATTGGTACTGTGCTTACTTGGCTTCTCTGCACAAGTTTTCAGTCACTTCTTAAACCCCCCCCAATCCTCCTACTTTGCACCTCTCAACCACTGTCGACCATCATTTCCATAATCTCCCCACCCACATACTTTGAACACTGAATTTCTTTCATTCCTCTCTCTAGTACACTTCCCACTCTTTCTTGCTAACATTTGACAACTGCCATTTACTGCCTGGGCTGCATTCTCTTTTTCAGACCATCCTTGAAAAATCACGTTTTTGATTAATTTTATGCTCTCTTCTTTGACTCGCCCCTTTGCTTACCATTCATTTTCTTGATGATTTCTATGAAAACTGTAGGAAATTCTGCTACCTTAAAATGTCTTATGAACACAAAGTAACTGAAATATAACTAAATTGGTGTAGTTAATAGTACTGAGTATTTTGTATACTGTTATGCAAGTGGGGTGCAAATATGGTATCTGAGATGATCCCGCCTTCCCATATGAAACCCTGTGCACCGCCAGGAAGTCAAGGAACGATTGCCACCGCTTGAAAAACCCCTGTACCGACCCCCTCAAAGCAAATTTCACCCTTCCCAATTTGATAAACCCCGCCATGTCATTGATCCAGGCCTCAATGTTTGGGGGCCTCGCATCCCTCCACTGAAGAAGAATCCTCCGCCGGTCTACCAGGGACGCAAAGGCCAGAATACCGGCCTCTTTCACCTCCTGCACTCCCGGCTCTTCTGCAACCCCAAATATTGCGAACCCCCAGCCCGGTTTGACCCTGGACCCTACCACCCTCGACACCGTCCTCGCTACGCCCTTCCAAAATTCCTCCAGTGCTGGGCATGCCCAGAACATATAGGTGTGATTTTCTGGGCTCCCTGAGCACCTAACACACCTGTCCTCACCCCCAAAAAACCGGCTCATCCTTGTCCCGGTCATGTGTGCCCTATGCAACACCTTGAACTGTATGAGGCTGAGCCTCGCACACGAAGAGGAAGAGTTGAATCTCCCTAAGGCATCTGCCCAAGTCCCCTACTCGATCACCTCCCCTAGCTCCTCCTCCCACTTACCTTTCAGCTCCTCCACCGAGGCCTCCTCCTCCTCCTGCATCACCTGGTATATTGCCAAAATCTTCCTCTCTCCAATCCCCCGCCGACTAGCCATAACTCCTCCGCAGCCAGCCACACGCCCACACTCCACACTCGGCCCCTTCCCCACGGCGGCAGACCCCTGTCCCGACGCCCTCTACTCGCTCCATCTCCCCCTTGACCATACCAGCAGCAACCCGGTTCTCCCCCCGTCCCCCCTCCAGCTAGGACCCCTCCTAGCTGCGTTGCTCCCCCCATTGCACTCCTGCAAGTCAGCCGACTCCTGCTGACCCCGGCCGCTCCCACTCCTCCTTCGACGCCTCCCCTTGTGGGACGTCCCTTCCCCTTCCGTTGCCCACCCACAGGGTCCCCGCCTCCCCCTTCATCCCAAGCCCGGGAAAAAGCCCGCACTTCCCCGCCCCTTCCAGCCTTCAGCGCTAGAAAAAAGCCCACGCTTTCCACCTGCCCGGCCCTGCCTCCTCTGGCGCAGCTCCTATTCACAGGCCCAGTCCTCTCACCCCCATCTCGGGCCTTCCCCTCCCCCGCGGGGGCCCCGTCCCCCCTACCGACCCTCCACCCCCCCATTCCATTTATTTGCCTCCCTTCACTAACCCACCCGACGGATCTAACCAAATCAGTGCCCAACTCACCCCCACCATCCACCCTAAATCGCGAAAAAACAAGAATAGAGAACGAACAAAAAGAACCCCCACTCGAAGTGTAACACAACCTCAGCAATCCCCGACCACCCCAATGCACGGTCCCACCCCGACACTCAGTTTGTGTCCAACTTCTTGGCCTGAACAAAGGCCCACGCCTCCTCCGGGGACTCGAAATAATGATGGCGTAGGTGACCCACAGACGCGCCAGCTGCAACATGCCGAACTTCACCCCCTGCCTGTGCAGCACCTCCTTCGTCCGGTTGTACCCGGCCCGCTTCTTCGCCACTTCCGCACTCCAGTCCTGATGAATCCGAACCTCCGCGTTCTCCCACCTGCTGCTCCGCTCTCTCTTGGCCCACCCGAGGACACACTCCCGATCAGTGAATCGGTGAAATCGCACAAGCACCGCCCGCGGCGGCTCGTTAGCCTTGGGCCTCCTCGCCAGCACTCTATGGGCCCCTTCCAGCTCCAGGGGCCCCTGAAAGGACCCCACTCCCATCAGCGAGTTTAACATAGTGACCACATAGGCTCCCATGTCCGACCCCTCCAGGAGGCCCAGGATCCGCAGATTCTTCCGCCTCGACCTATTCTCCATCTCCTCGAACCATTCCTGCCATTTCTTGTGGAGCGCCCAAGATCACGTCTTCGTGCTCCGAGACCTTCTGTGGGACCTCGCGGATCGCCACCCCTGGGCCATCTGGGTCTCCAACAACTTATCAATAGAAGCCTTCATCGGCTCCAGCAGGTCCGCTTTGAGCTCCCTGAAGCAGTGCTGGAGAGCCTCCTGTTGCTCCTCCGCCCACTGCATCCACGTTGCTTGGTCTCCGTCCGCCTCCATTTTGCTGCTCTTCCCTCGCACTTTCTTTGGCTTCACCACCACTTTTTTTAGTCGCCCCGGTCCTGGTCCAAGCTATACACTGTCGGGGGAATGCTGCAAACTCCTTCCCACACTGGGAAATGTCGAAAAATTGCCGTTGGGGGTCCTGAAAAGAGCCCAAAAGTCCGTTCTAAGCGGGAGCTGCCGAACGTGCGACTTAGCTCTGCCTCCCATACCAGCCTCCCCGGACAGGCGCCGGAATGTGGCGACTAGGGACTTTTCACAGTAACTTCACTGAAGCCTACTCGTGACAATAAGCGATTTTCATTTTTATTTCATTTTTCATAGCCGCAACCGGAAGTTCGATTTATGGGGATCATTAATTTACAATAGCTCCCCCAGTTGTAAATCATCAGGTTCTAGAAACTTAAACACATGGCAAGAAAGAATACTTTAAATGGTGAATTCAGAAAGTTTATTAACCATTTAAAAGGTAACAAATAGGGCGGCATGGTGGCACAGTGGTTAACACTGTTGCCTCACGGCACCGAGGATCCTGGCCCCGGGTCACTGTATGTGTGGGATTTCTCCGCGTGTCTGCATGGGTCTCACCCCAACAGCCCAAAGATGTGTAGGGTAGATGGATAGGCCAGTTAAATTGCCCCTCAATTGGAATTTTAAAAAAAGGTAACAAATGAAAAAGATAAAAAGAATAGTGTCAATTAATAGTAATTAACAGTAAGAGGAGAAAACAACTTTAACAATTGAGCAGACATCTCACCACCCTTCTCAGACAAGGATGTAAAGTGACGATATTGATAGCATGTAACGCACAAAGCTCTCAACACCTCTCTGTAAACATTTCTCTCCCCCTCGCTACCCACATCTTTCTCTCAACACCTGTGTACCATTCTCTCAACATCTCTCCTTCCTCTCTCTGCTGCACAGGCTTATCAAGACCCCTTTTTTATACCTTACAAATTGAAAGTCCACCTTAGTCAATTGTTGGAAAATAGCCAATTGGTCTATAACTTGTCAAAAATGAAATAAGAATTAGCCCATTGGTTTTTAACTAATTATTAATTCATTTCCTAACAGCCATGTTGTCTCTTTGTTCTGGTGGCCTGAGCCTTATTTTTCTTATTTGCACACCATTTTAAGAAGGTATTAATAATCAAATGTTAATAATATGTTCAGAATTATAAAAGTTATAAACTTTTGTGTTCCAAATTACATTTCCAGTGTTTCATAGAATTCCTACAGTGCAGAAGGAGGCCATTCACCCCAATGAGTCTGCACCAACCTTCTGAAAGAGCACCCTACCTGGGCCCACTCCGCTGCTCTATCTCCATAACCCCACCTAACCTGTATATCTTTGGACACTTAAGGAGCAATCTATCATGGCCAATCTACCTAATCTGCACATTTTTGGTCTGTGGGAGGAAACCGCCTAATCTGCACATTTTTGGACTGTGGGGGGAAACCGGAGTACTCAGAGGAAACCCATACGGACACGGGGAGAAAGTGTAAACTCCACACAAACTGTCACACGAGGCTGGATTTGAACCCGGGCCTCCGGTGCTAACTACTGTGCCACTGTGCTGCCCTTCTAACATATATCTATTAATGAATTACTTATTCTTTAATTGTCTCATAATTAAGGCTATCTACGTAACTAATCTGACTGGTTTTCAATAATGCTGGCTTCATTTTTATTAAAATGGTTTCCATCAATTTTAGGAGAAAATGCTTAAGAACGAAAAGTCACACTAAAACTAGTGATTTTGAAACTGCCAACAATCTTCTAGCTAATTGTAAAGTGATGTTAATTCAGATTGCAGCCCAGAGAGTTCTGTTCGGAATGTGCCATTCAAAAGTGATGATGGATGGAGAATGACTAGAACTTAATATCTACTTTCTGTCATATGTTAGTATTGAAATAAGCAAAATAAAAAGATTAGAAGTGGTCCCAAATTAAATACAATATTCCAGTATGAGAGACTATTGTGAAAACATTTGCTGAATATGATTTTTGCTTCTCTATATGTATAGGGTTAGTTATCCTGATCACAAAGAAGGGGAATATGTTGAAGATGATGCAGAAGTACCAACCAAGACTCTGGAGTATGATGAGGAAACAATGGCGCTTATACTTCCTTCTGGTTTGTATCTAGTCCTGATTGTCTTTATTACACAGATTGTTCTGAACAGGTTCCATCTTTATGTGGACTGCTTGGGCAGGTTGAGGGAGAGCACCACAATTTTAATGTTGTTTGATTGGGTTGTTGTATGTAACTATTATCGCAGTTCATAACCAAAAGCTAATGATTTAATTATAATGATTTTGATAAACTTTATTGATAAACTAGGTGGAACAATCTGGTGAAATTTATGTTCTGTTATTTATGTTCTATTCACATATAAAGACTTAATGCCAACCAATCACGAACTCCTGAGTTTTCAGATTATCTAATTATCCCTTTTTTGTCACTGCTGTTTTCCTCCACTCCACTCTGCAACTTTTCTTTCACAAAGCTTACAAAGTTACAAGCTTTGCTGACAAGGCCAGCATTTGTTGTCCATCCATAATTTCTCTTGAGAAGGTGGTGGTGTCCAGTTTCTTGAACCACTGCAGTTCATGTAGTGTTACCTACTGTTCTGTTAGGAAGGGAGTTCTAGGATTCTGACCCAACAACAGCGAAGGAACAGCAATTATAGTTCCAAGTCAGAATGGCAAAAGAGTTACAAGCACGTTGGGCCAATAGTAAGAACCGCTCATACCTTGTGGAGGTATTTGTTTAAGCGAATACAGAGGCACAATTTTAGGGCTTCTTACCATTCTCTTGCAGGTACATTTGATTGTCAGAAACAAAACATACATAGCAAAAATGACGACAAAGAACATGACCAAGCCTTGCACCACTGAGGATCCTACCCACCTAGTAGCCCAACCCCGACGGGTGCTGGACTCTGGTTGCTTGAGTTTTTCAACCTCCTTCTGGAACACTTTGGACCTATCTGGAATCCAAGTACAGCATTCTGACCCAATCGGGGCACCTGTCCCACCTCTTGCCGAGAATGTAATCCAGGAGCCATTCGACTTTGCAAGGCCACAGTACGGATAGCTCGCATTTTGGTGGAAAACTTGAACAGAGTTGTGGAGGGATCATTAGCTGTCTTTTCTATGATGACTGCCATCTTATTAAACTATTTATTCACCTTGGCATCACCATAGAAAGGAATAAAAAGAGCGAAAAACCTGTCACGTGCTGTTGGACTTTGTTGGACTGATTTAACATTGTTTTCTCTACCTTGAGGCTGAGATTGCCTGGGCATTTGATGCCCCACATAATCACTCCATTGTTGTGTGTCTTATTGTGTTTCCTCCTGTATGTGTGGGTACTAGACTGGCTTTGCCCATATCATTGTAACTCACAGACAAACTAACTTTGACAACTTGCTATGTTATTAATTTCATTCTTTGCTTCCTATGTGGATTGAATCTCATTTCAATTTGTGAGTAATGTATAATACGGTTCCAGTTTTCACAGGGTGAGATCGTACCCTTTCACCTCTCATCTCATTATTATTGTTGGTCACTTTCTTTCTCGAGCTCTCAAGTGGGGTGATCTGTGCAGGGAGAAAATTCACTTCTTTGTTTTTTGTTTTCGATTCCAGTTTTCACTTAATTTGAGTTAAATTCCAGTTTATTCCATCATCTATTGTAATTTAAATGTGATCTTTGAATAATTGGATTGATACCCCTTTCTCTCTGACACTCCCCACTTACAAATCATCTTACTCAAATATCATTCAAAATAACACAATGCATGGACTTCCGGTTGCGGCAATGAGCGAGTGAGCCACACATTCTGGGGCTCTCACTCCGGCGGGACTTAAGGACCAGGTTCCCCGGTATAGCGGGACTGTGGAGCGGTGAAAGGACGGCCACGGAGGTGCGGAGGAGCGGGCAGCGCTGTATGGAACCGCGGGAGAGTAGGAAGCAACGGAAACGGGAGAGGAAGGGACAAAGACGAGGGGCGCGATTCTCCGATGCAGTGTGGCATCGGGAAAGCCGTCGTGAACTCAGCTGAGTTTCACAACGGCGTCGGAGGCTGCTCCTTGCACCCTATTCTCTTTCCCCCCCCCCCCCGGTTGCCGTCTTCCCCTCCGCTGCCCCCGCAAGACATGGCGGCTTGATCTTGCGGGGCGGCGGGAGGTAAAAGAGTGCGTCTCTTGGAGACACCGGCCCGACGATCGGTGGGCACCGATCGCGGGTGTTGCACGTTTTGCTATGGGTGTAAAACGCGTTTATTGGGGTGTATTAACTTGCCTGTGTTAAAGGCCGTGTGCTTAACACCACTAGGCTCTGTCTATGTATTTTTCAGCTCAGGAGTCGCCAGTTGCCATATAGACAACTCACATATATCTCAAGGTCAAGTTCAAAGTAATAAAACGATACACCGATTAGTAAGTTCCAAACGATCAATATTTATTATACAATTATAATAAATATCTCAAGGTCAAGTTCAAAGTAATAAAACGATACACCGATTAGTAAGTTCCAAACGATCAATATTTATTATACAATTATAATAAATACGCATGCACACACTAAGGGACTAAGCTACGACTAAACTAAGCAAACAGAATACTTAACTACACAGGAACAGGCAAGGTCAGGGAGCGAGGCCTTCGTCCCGGTCTTGGGCTGCAACCTTCAGAAAGCGTGCTGGTCACTGGGGGTCTAGCGGGCTTGGTTCGCGTAGCGAGCGTCGTATTGGCACTTACGGTTCGGCGGCTGGTGCTCAACGGCTGGAGTCAGGATACGAGTTGGAGGTCTTGGTCAAAGCCGGAGCACGAAACAACAGACAGGACCATGTGTGGGGGTCTATATTTATAGGGGTCCCCAATGTCCTTCCCTCTTCCTGGACGGGCTTTACCTTTAGGTATCGATTGGATCGCTTCCAATCGATATCTTTTGAATTCCTCCAATGTAAGGGTCTTTCTCGATGGTGGGGGCGGTTTCTATAGTGGATACTTCTGGTGCCGCTCTGTCTGGACATCCACTTAAAGTATCTTATTCAAACCCAAATGTTGCCATTGTGTGTGCCTAGATCTGGACTGCCTCATTAGTATGTAGAATGTTCTGCCATTATCACCTTTGGTTGGAGATCTTCCACCTGGCCAGAAACTGGTTTTGCTGCTTGCAAAATGCTAATGAGTGTTTGCAGGCTGTTTGCCTTGGCTAAACTGTTTTTCCCTACGGTCTTAGCGATTCTCCATTTTGTTTGGTTCAGTGTCCATTTTAGGTGGCTACAGTGGCTACACGGGCCAGTCACCTCATGAGCACGCCCGTGGTGCTCGATCCTCCCTGCGCCCCACACTTACCTGTCGTGTGCTGTTCACGACGGCAGCGACCAGGTGTGGTTGACGCCGGCGTGAACCAATCGGGTTCGTCAGGCCGCTTGGCCCATCCGGGCCGGAGAATCGGCGGTCGCCATGAAAAGCGGCGAGTCTCCGAGCGGCGTCACGCAAAACGCGACACGCCATTTTGGGGGGGTTGGGAGAATCATGGGGGGTGCCAGGGCGGCGTGTCGTGATTCGCCCAGCCCTCCTGCGATTCTCCCACCCGGCGTGGGGAGCGGAGAATTGCACCTAAGGTGCAGGGGAAGCTGACCTGGAACCCAAGATGGCGGACTTGCGGACCTCGGATCCAGCAAGCGCTGGAAAACATGCTGCAGGTTATTAAAAGCAGCTTTGAGTCGTTGAAGCGGGATAACTTGGACCTACTTCAGAAGGCAGTGGATCAGCTGAACCAAAGGCTGGATGCTCAGGACGAAAAAGGTAAGGAGCTGGGAGAGGCGGTGGAGGAGCAGGCGGATGCGCAGACGATTGCGGCGCTAGAAGTCGACTGGTTGAAGGAGTGGCAGAGAAGACTGCTGGACAGAGTAGAAGTGTTGGAAAATAGAGCCCGCAGACAAAATCTGAGGATCATCGGCCTCCCGGAGGGGGCTGAGGGAGCTGATGCCACAGCGTTTGTGGCGGACCTGTTGATGCAGCGGATGGGGGCTGAAGCCTTTCCGCTACCGCCGGAGCTGGAGGGGGGCACATAGAGTGCAGGCGAGACAGGTGCGTCTGGGTGGTTCCCCCGTCCGATGGTGATTAGGTTCCACAGGTTTGTGGAGAAGGAGCGGCTGCTGCAGTGGGCAAAGAGCGCCAAGAGCAGCACGTGGAATAACAGTGTTCTTCGCATCTACCAGGACCTAAGCCAGGAGGTGGCTAGGCGGCGAGCAGCCTTTAAACAACTTAAGGAGGTGTTGTTCAAGAAGCATGTGAAGTTTGGTCTGCTCTTCCCGGCCCGTCTTTGGGTTACGCATCAGGGTCAACACCACTACTTCTACGATCCCAAAGAAGCGATGGACTTTGCGAGGGATCAGGGGCTGGTCCCGAAAAGAGGTCCCACGGACGCAAGCTAGGGCCCGAGTACTACCGTTTGAAGGGACACCGATTGTGCCTAGACTGTTGGTCAACTGTTTACTGTTTTAAAGGTGCCATGTGGGGTATTTGTTTTTTTTTTGTTTTTTGTGTGGGCAGTTTTTGCCTAGGGGGTGTGTGGGGGGAGGGGATTTCTCCCCCCCCCCCCCCCCCCCCCCCCCAACTCTCTCTCTCGTATGGTCTTTTTCCTGTTTTTGTTGCTTTTTTCTTTTTCTGGGTCTTCATGTTGTGGTGGGTACCTTTTGTTGGGCTCGCTGAGTGCACGAGCTGGTATTGCAACAAAGGGGTGGCCGGTCAGCAATGGGGATTAAAGACGTGGGTTGGGGGCTTTCGTTTTATTTATGTTCATGGTTTGTTAGGTTTGTTTCGGGTGGGTGTTGTATGGGTACTGGGGTACTGCGGGTTTGTTTCGGGTGGGTGTTGTATGGGTACTGGGGTATTGCGGGGTTATTTTATTAATGCTCGGAAAGGGACGTGGTTTAACACTTTTTTGTGTATGCGGTGGGAACTGTATTGCACCGGGAGCAGCCTCACGGGGCTGTTTGAGGTTTACATTTTGTTTGACCATCCTGTGTTGGTGAGATTGCTCTAGTGGGTTGGAGGGGGGGGATGGTGTGCCACTCATGGGATGAGGTCGGGGAAACAATGGGAATGAGACAGATGGGCGCCGGAGTGATGAGTCACCGGGCTAGCAGATTGGCTAGTCAAGGGAGTCAGGTGGGGGAGAATACAGCCACTGGATGGCGGGGTGGGGCTACCGGGGGATGTTGCTAGGGGGGAGGGGGTGTGTGTGTTATTCTGCTGACGTGGGAGGGATCTGAAGAAGGTAATCGAATGGAGGTCTGGGTGGAGGCGAGCCAAGAATGGCGCGGCACACGGGGCGGGGGCTTGCGGGCTCTGAAGGCGGACGTAATTATGTTGCAGGAGACACATCTGAAAGTGTCTGACCGGACTAGGCTAAGGAAGGGCCTTAGGTCTTCCACTCGGACTTGGATTCGAAGTCCGGGGGGTAGCAATTATGATCAATAAGCGGGTTCAATTTGAGGCGGAAGGCGTAGCCGCAGAGAGGGGGGACAGATTCCTGATGGTAAGGGGCAAACTGGAGGGGAGAAGAGTGGTGCTGGTGAACATATATGCTCCGAACTGGGACGACGTGGACTTTATCAAAAGAGTGCTGGGGAAGATCCCGGACCTGGATTCGCGTAGGTGTATGCAAAACTACTTGCAGGTGAACGATACGGGGGAGGTTTCAGCAGCGGCCCTGTGGGAGACGCTGAAGGCAGTACTGAGGGGGCAGCTGATCTCAATTCGGGCTCACAGGGTCAGGGCGGACAGAGCAGAAATGGACAGATTGGTTAGGGAAATGTATAGGATCGACGAGGAGCATGCGAGGTCCCCGGGGGAGGACCTACTCCGGGAGAGGCGGAGATTACAGGCGGAACTGGGGGCGCTATCCACAAGTAGGGCCGTGGAACAATTTAGAAAGGCGAGGGGAGTGGTGTATGAGCATGGGAAAAGGCCAGCAGTTTGCTAGCTCAGCAACTCAGGAAGAGGGAGGCGGCCTGGGAAATAAGTAGAGTGATTGATGGGGAGGGGAGCAGAGTGGCGGACCCGGCAGGACTGAATAAGGTATTCCGGGACTTCTATAGTAGGCCGTATACTTCAGAACCCCCGGAAGAGCCGGAGGAGATGAAAAGGTTCCTGGACGGGCTAACATTCCCAAAAGTAGGCGGAGGACTAGTGGACGGGCTGGGGGCCCCGATTAGAGTGGAGGAGGTATTGGGGGGCCTAAAGGCCATGCAGTCGGGGAAAGCCCTGGGGCCGGATGGATACCCAGTAGAGTTTTACAAGAAGTTCTCGGAGTTAGCGGGACCGGTCTTGACGAGGGGTTTTTAATGAGGCAAGGGACAGAGGGACCCTGCTGTCATCATCGCAAGCCACCATCTCGCTGTTACTGAAGCGGGACAAGGACCCGGAATCCTGCGTGTCATACAGGCCAATCTCCCTGATCAATGTGGATGCCAAGCTCCTGGCAAAGGTCCTGGCGATTAGAATTGAGGACTGCGTACCGGAGGTGATTGGGGACGATCAGACAGGGTTCGTGAAAGGCAGGCAGCTGACAGCTAACTTGAGAAGATTGCTTAATGTGATCATGATGCCCCCGACGGGCAAGGAGGTGGAGGTAATGGTGGCAATGGACGCTGAGAAGGCGTTCGATCGGGTGGAGTGGGGCTATCTGTGGGAGGCGCTTGGACGGTTTGGGTTCGGGGAGGGACTGGTGAGTTGGGCCAGACTACTGTACCAGGCTCCAAAAGCTAGCGTTAGGACGAACAGGGTAGTGTCAGATTATTTCAGACTACATCGCGGGACCAGACAGGGATGCCCACTCTCCCCGTTGCTGTTTACGCTGGCCATAGAGCCGTTGGCGATTTCGTTGAGAGCTGCGAAGGGGTGGAAGGGAATGACCAGGGGCGGGGTGGAACATGGGGTCTCTCTCTATGCGGACAACCTGCTCCTGTATGTGTCGGACCCACTGGCCGGGATGGAAAATATACTGGAAACACTGAGGAAGTTCGGCTGGTTTTCAAGGTACAAATTAAATATGGCCAAGAGTGAGATGTTTGTGGTGCAGGCAAGGGGCCAGGAGAATAGACTGAAGGAGCTGCCATTTAGGCTGGTTGAGGAAAGTTTCCGGTACTTGGGGATACAGGTGGCACGAGACTGGGGCAGGTTGCACAAATTAAATTTGACCAGGGTGGTGGAACAAATGAAGAGGGTGTTTCGGAGATGGGATGCACTCCCGTTGTCACTGGCGGGGAGGGTGCAGACTGTAAAGATGACGATCCTTCCTAGATTCCTGTTCATCTTCCAGTGCCTCCCGATCTTTATCCCACAGTCCTTCTTCAAAAGGACTGGCAAAATCATCATGAGCTTTGTCTGTGCGGGAAAAGCCCTGCGGGTGAAGAAGGCGAAGCTTGAGAGGAGCCGCAGCGAGGGAGGGCTGGCATTGCCGAGTCTGATCAACTACTACTGGGCGGCTAACATAGCCATTATAAGGAAGTGGATGGTGGGTACGGGGTCTATCTGGTAGCGGGTGGAGGCGGCTTCGTGCAGGGGCACCAGTTTGGCAGCCCTGGTCAGTACTCCCCTACCGCTGTCGCCGGCCAGGCACTCCACCAGCCCGGTAGTGGGGGCGGCCCTGCGGATATGGGGCCAGTGGAGGAGGCATGTAGGGGTGGTGGGTGTGTCTGTCTGGGCTCCAACATGTGATAACCATCGATTTGCCCCCGGGAACATGGATGGAAGGTTTCGAACAGGACGTCGGGCAGGGTGAGGAGGATGGGCGATATGTTCCTGGAGGGGAGCTTTGCGAGTTTGAGGCTTGGAGGAGAAATTTGGTCTGGTAAGGGGAAATGATTTTAGGTACTTACAGATGCGGGACTTTGTTCGCAGACAGGTCCCATCCTTTCCACACCTCCCGCCAATAGGTATCCAAGACAGAATAGTCTCTAGGGGAGAAGGAGGAGAGGGTAGAGTCTCAGATATTTATAGGGTGCTCATGAAGGGGGAAGAGTCCCAGACGGAGGAACTGAAACTCAAATGGGAGGAGGAGCTTGGCGGGGAGATGGAGGACGGGCTGTGGGCAGAAGCCCTGAGGAGGGTAAACTCAACCACAACATATGCCAGGCTCGGCTTGATTCAATTTAAGGTCGTTCACCGTGCCCACATAATGGTAGCTTGGATGAGCAAATTCTTTGGGGTAGAGGATAAGCGCGCTAGATGCGAGGGAGGACCAGCAAACCATGTTCACATGTTTTGGGCATGTCCTAAGCTTAGGGGGTACTGGGAGGGATTTGCGGGGATCATGTCCCGGGCGCTAAAAACAAGGGTGGTGATGAGTCGAGGGGTGGCAATTTTTGGGGTTTCAGAAGACTCTGGAGTCCAGGGCGAGAAAGAAGCCGATGTTCTTGCCTTTGCTTCCCTGATAGCCCGGCGACGAATACTGCTGGCATGGAGGGACTCAAAATCCCCGAAGACCGAGCTATGGCTTTCGGCTATGTCAAGTTTTTTGGGTATGGAAAAAATTAAGTTTGCCTTGAGGGCATCTGTACTGGGGTTCGCCCGAAGGTGGCAACCATTCATCGACTTCTTCGCGGGAGAGTGAACGTCAGCAGGATTTGGGGGGGGGGGTGGAGAGGGGGCAGATTAGAGTAGGAGAGATAAATAGGTGGGTAGTGTCGATAGGAGAGGAGCGGGCTTGTGCAGTATGGTTTGATTGAAGTATTGATTTTACGTTGATGTTTGCACATATTTGCCTCTTTTGTTTTTTCTTTTGTTATCTGTAACTGTTTACAATGCCGAAAAATACCCCAATAAAATTGTTTGATTTAAAAAAAAAATAATAACACAATGCATGGACTTTAAAAATTCTCCAGCTCTCCAAATCGTCTGTATCTATCTTGTGGATACTCCTCACCAGGTCTCTTGCGGCTTTGTCCTTCCTGCTCGTACCTTCGAGGAGGCGCTGTATCAGTGTGTGGGTTTCTTTTCACAAAAATACCCCCCGGGGACTGAAAGAGCTAAAAGTTCAGTACTTTAGTGGGAGCTGCCTCGTGCACATCTTTCCGCTACAGAACACCACCGGAAGTCGACAGGTCACTTATAATCATATTGTTGGGTCAGTATAGCAATGTAGTAATTCCCATTATTATGGCCATGTATGTGGAAGGGGGCAAGTAAAATCTGGCAAACCCAATGCTGACTCTGTTGCTCGGACTTGTCTAAGCCTGGTGAATGCGACCGCCTGCTTACTCCATCAAGTCAGCTCTCTTCCTTCTTCGCTCCAGTGAGAGAAGCCCTCGCTCCCTCAACCTTTCTTCATAAGACATGCCCTCCAGTCCAGGCAGCATCCTGGTAAATCTCCTCTGCACCCTCTCCAAAGCATCCATATTTTCCTATAATGAGGCGGCCATAACCAGCCACAATATTCCAAGTGTTATCGAACTAGGGTTTTATAAAGCTGCTGCAAAACCTCCAGCAGAGGGCAGTAGAGCAGAGCTGCTGATTGGCTGTTGCGGGGAAAATTTGAATCAGTGCATTGCGGTCACCGTATCTTGAAGGTGGTTTGTGCAGGAGCTGTTGTCAAGTGACAGTTAAACCCCAAACACTAAGGATCCCAGCCAAGTAAAGACAAAGAGGGAGACTCGAGGGCAGGTAGAAGTAGAAAGAAGTAGAACCTGACGTCACAGCCTGCAGGTAAGTGATTGGCTGGTGACTGGTAAGTAGCTTTTCTTTTCCCTGAGTGTTATTGTGCGGGATGCAATGGTTGCTGGGTGAGAAGTGGAGTAAATGTTTAAAAAACTTACTGTTGGGAGTTTCCAACTGAATCCGGTCGGAGTGAGGACAGAGTGACTGCTGGGTAAGGAGTAAAGATTTAACTTGTTTGCGCAGGCCCATAACAGCTGATTGCTGTTCTTGTGGGGCACAGTGGTTGCTGGTTAAGTGTTTTATTTTTACCTGTATTTAAGTTGGGCAGTTTCTATACCCTAGACACTACACTTCTACAGTCCCCACCCTTCCACCTCCTTTAACCTAAGGGGTAAAGTGAATAACAGGTAAGCTCTTTCTTTCTTTTTATTTTTTTTTATCTAGAGGGGATGGCAGGGAAGGCAGTGCAATGTTCCTCCTGCAGAATGTTTGAGGTGAGGAACGTAGTCAGTGTCCCTGCTGATTTCACCTGTGGTAAGTGCACCCATCTCCAGCTCCTCCGAAACCGCGTTGGGGAACTGGAGCTGGATGAACTTCGGATCATTCGGGAGGCAGAGGTAGTCATAGGTAGTAGCTTCAGGGATGTAGTTACTCCGAAGAATCAAGATAGATGGGTGATGGTGAGAGGGGCTGGGAGAAAGCAGTCAGTGCAGGGATCCTCTGTGGCCGTTCCCTTCAGTAACAAGTATATCGCTTTGGATACTGTTGAGGGGGGACGACCTACCGGGGTAAGCCACGGTGAACGGATCTCCAGCACCGAGTCCGTCCCTGTGGCTCAGAAGGGAAGGAGGGAGAGCAGGAGAGCAATAGCTATTGGGGACTTGATAGTTAGAGGGACAGATAGACGGTTCTGTGGCAGCAAAAGAGACTCACGGATGGTATGTTGCCTCCCGGGTGCCAGGGTCCTTGACGTCTCGGATCGTGTTTTCAGAATCCTAAGGGGGAGGGGGAACAGTCACAAGTCGTGGTACACATCGGTACCAACGACATAGGTAAGAGAAGGTACGGGGATTTAAAATAGGAATTTAGGGAGCTAGGGTGGAAGCTGAGAGCCAGGACAAACCATGTTGTTATCTCTGGTTTGTTGTCGGTGCCACGTGCAATAGTGAGGTGAGGAACAGGGAGAGAGTGCAGATAAACACGTGGCTGCAGGGATGGTGTAGGAGGGAGGGTTTGAGGTTCGTGGATAATTGGAGCACATTCTGGGGAAGGTGGGACCTGTACAGACAGGACGGTTTGCACCTGAACCAGAGGGGCACCAATATCCAGGGAGGGAAATTTGCTACAGCTCTCCGGGGGGGTTTAAACTAATTTGTCAGGGGGCTGGGAAAACGAGCTGTAGTCCAGAAGCCAGTGTTGAGTAGTTAGATACTGAGGAGGGTAACAAGGTTGCAGGAGTGTACCATCATACAGAAAGGTGGGTTGAAGTGTGTCTACTTCAATGTAAGGAGCATCTGGAATAAGGTAGGTGAACTTGGAGCATGGATTGGTAGTTGGGACAAAGATGTTGTGGCCATTACGGAAACATGGTTAGAACAGGGACAGGAATGGTTGTTGGAAGTTCCGGGTTTTAGATGTTTCAGTAAGAGAAGGGGAGGTGGTAAAAGAGGTGGAGGGGTAGCATTGTTAATCAAGGATCGTTTAACGGCTGCAGAAAGGCAGTTTGAAGGGGATCTGCCTACTGAGGTAATATGGGCCGAAGTTAGAAATAGGAAAGGAGCGGTCACACTGTTAGAAGTTTTCTATAGGCCCCCAAATAGTCATAGAGATGTGGAGGAAGAAATTGCAAAACAGATTATGGATAGGTCTGGAGGTCTCAGGGTAGTTATCACTTTAACTTTCCAAATATTGATTGGAACCTCTATAGGTCGAACAGTTCAGATGGGGCAGTTTTTGTACAGTGTGTGCAGGACGGTTTCCTGACACAATGTGTGGATAGGCCGACAAGAGGGGGGGACCACATTGGATTTGGTACTGGGTAATGAACCGGGCCAAGTGTTCGATTTGTTTGTGGGAGAGCACTTTGGAGATAGTGACCACAATTCGGTGTCTTTCGCTATTGCAATGGAGGGGGATAGGGCCATACGGCAGGGCAAGGTTTATAATTGGGGAGGGGTAAGTATGATGCGATTAGCAAGATTTAGGGAGCAAAAGATGGGAACAGAGACTGTCCGGGAAAGGCACAAATGAAAAGTGGAGCTTGTTCAAGGAACAAATACTGCGTGTCCTTGATAGGTATGTCCCTGTCAGGCAGGGAGGAAATGGCCATGTGAGGGAACCATGGTTCACAAAAGAGGTTGAATGTCTTGTCAAGAGGAAAAAGGAAGAGTATGTAAGGATGAGAAAACAAGGTTCAGTTGGGTCACTTGAGGATGACAAGGTAGCAAGGAATGAGCTTAAAAAAAAGGGCTTAGGAGAGCTAGGAGGGGGCATGAGAAATCCTTGGCGGGTCGGATCAAGGAAAACCCCAAGGTTTTTTACTCTTATGTAAGAAATAAAAGAATGACCAGGGTGAGGGTAGGGCCGGTCAAGGACAGTAGTGGGAACTAATGTTCCCACTAACTAGGGCAGCATGGTAGCACTAGGGCAGCACGGTAGCATGGTGGTTAGCATAAATGCTTCACAGCTCCAGGGTCCCAGGTTCGATTCCCGGCTGGGTCACTGTCTGTGCGGAGTCTGCACGTCCTCCCCGTGTGTGCGTGGGTTTCCTCCGGGTGCTCCGGTTTCCTCCCACAGTCCAAAGTTGTGCGGGTTAGGTGGATTGGCCATGCTAAATTGCCCGTAGTGTCCTAAAAAGTAAGGTTAAGGGGTGGGGGGTTACGGGTATAGGGTGGATACGTGGGTTTGAGTAGGGTGATCATGGCTCGGCACAACATCGAGGGCCGAAGGGCCTGTTCTGTGCTGTACTGTTCTATGTTCTATGTTAATGCATGGAGTCAGAAGAAATAGGAGAGGCGTTGAATGAATACTTTTCTTCAGTGTTCATCGAGGAGAGGGGCCATGTTTTTGAGGATGAGAGTGTGATACAGGCGGGTAGGCTGGAGGAGGGAGATGTTCCGAGGAAGAATGTATTAGCAATTTTGAAAAACCTGAGGGTCGACAAGTCGCCTGGGCCAGATGGGATATATCCAAGGATTCTTTGGGAGGCAAGGGATGAGATTGCACAGCCTTTGGCTTTGATCTTTGGGTCCTCACTGTCCATGGGGATAGTGCCAGAGGACTGGAGAGTAGCAAATGTTGTTCCTCTGTTCAAGAAAGGGAATGGGAATGACCCTGGTAATTATAGGCCAGTTAGTCTTACCTCGGTGGTCGGTAAGTTAATGGAAAAGGTCCTGAAGGATAGGATTTATGACCATTTGGAAAGATGCAGCTTAATCCGGGATAGCCAGCACTGATTCGTGAAGGGTAAGTCTTGCCTCACAAATTTGATTGAATTCTTTGAGGAGGTAACTAAGTGTGTAGATGAAGGTAGATCAGTTGATGTCGTATACATGGATTTTAGTAAGGTGTTTGATAAGGTTCCCCATGGTCGGCTCATGGAGAAAGTAAGGAGGGTGGGATAGAGAGAAATTAGCCAATTGGATAAGTAACTGGCTATCACAGCGAAGACAGAAGGTGGTGGTGGATGGAAAATTTTCAGACTGGAGACCAGTTACCAGCGGTGTACCACAGGGATCAGTGCTGGGTCCTCTGCTATTTGTGATTTTTATCAATGACTTGGAGGAGGGGGCTGAAGGGTGGGTCAGTAAATATGCTGATGACACCAAGATTGGTGGAGTAGTGGATGAAGTAGAGGGCTGTTGTAGGCTGCAAAGAGACATTGATCGGATGCAGAGCTGGGCCGAAAAATGGCAGATGGAAAAAATTTGAATGCAGATTTCAGGGTCAACGGCAGGGTTGTGAGGAATGTGGAGGATCAGAGAGATCTTGGGGTTCATGTCCACAGATCTCCAAAGGTTGCCACTCAAGTGGATAGAGCCGTGAAGAAGGCTTATAGTGTGTTCGCGTTTATTGACAGGGGTCTTGAGTTTAAGAGCTGCGAGGTTATGCTGCAACTATACATGACCCTGGTGAGACCACATTTGGAGTATTGTGTGCAGTTCTGGTCACCTCATTATAGGCAGGACGTGGACGCATTGAAAAGGGTGCAAAGGAGATTTACCAGGATGCTGCCTGGTTTGCAGGATAGGTCTTATGAGGAAAGGTTGAGGGAGCTAGGGCTTTTCTCTTTGGAGCGGAGGAGGATGAGAGGCGAAGATGATGAGGGGGATAGATAGAGTGGACGTTCAGAGACTATTTCTCGGGTGGATGTAGCTGTTACAAGGGGACATAACTATAAGATTCAGGGTGGGAGATATCGGAGGGATGTCCGAGGTAGGTTCTTTACTCAGAGAGTGGTTAGGGTGTGGAATGGAATGACACTTTAGTGAATGCTGAAGCAAAATATTCATTTATTCCCTCCCCTACCTCCTCAGACACTAGGCACATGTTCCCTCCACTATCCCTGATCGGCCCTACTCTCACTGTGATCATCCTCTTATTTCTCACATAAGTGTAGAATGCCTTGGGGTTTTCCTGAATCCTTCCATGCCCCTTTCTATCTCTCCTAAGTCCATTTTTCAGTTCCTTCTTGGCTACCTTGTAACCCTCTGGAGCCGTGCCAGATCCTTGCTTTCTCAACGTTACATAAACTTCCTTCTTCCTCTTGACTACAAGCTCCACTTCTGTTGTCATCCAAGGCTCCTTCACCTTGCCATTCCTTCCTTGTCTCCGTGGGACAAAACTATCCAGCACTCGCAGCAAGTGCTCCTTAAACAACCCCCACATTACTGTTGTGCATTTCCCTGAGAACATCTGTTCCCAATTTATGCTCCTCAGCTCCTGTCTAATAGCAGTTTAATTTCCACTCCCCCAATTAAATACCTTTCCATACTGTCTGTTCCTATCCCTCTCCATGACTATGGTAAAGGTCAAGGCATTGTGGTCACTGTCACTGAAATGCTCTCCCACCGAGACGTCTGACATCTGACCTGATTCATTGCCAAGCACCAAATGCAATATGGCCTCCCCCCTAGTCAGGAATCCTTCCTGGACACACCTGACAAAATCTGATCCATCCAAACCATTTGTACTAAGGTGGTTGCAGTAAAATATTAGGGAAGTTTGCAGTCACCCATGACAACATGGCTTTGTAAGGGGGAAAGTCATGTCTCACAAATTTGATTGAGTTTTTTGAAGGGGTAACCAAGAACGTAGATGAGGGCAGTGCAGTCGACGTTGTCTACATGGACTTTAGCAAGGCCTTTGACAAGGTACAACCTTTGACTAGGTTGTTGCAAAAGGTTAAATTTCACAGAATCCAGGGTGAGGTAGCCAATTCGATACAAAATTGGTTTGCCGACCGAAGCCAAAGGATGGTTGTGGAGGTTTGGTTTTCAAACTGGAGGCCTGTGATCAGCGGTGCACTGTGGGTCCACTGTTATTTGTTGCATATATTAATGATTTGGATGAGAATGTAGGAGGTATGGTTGATAAGTTTGCAGATGACACCAAGATTGGTAGCATAGTGGATAGTGAAGAAGGTTATATGAGATTACAACAGGATCTTGACCAATTGGGCCAGTGGGCCGATGAATGGCAGATGGAATTTAATTTGGATAAATATGAGGTGATGCATTTTGGTAGATCAAATCAGGGTAGGACCTACTCAGTTAATGGTATGGAGTTGGGGAGAGTTACAGAACAAAGAGATCCAGGGGTACAGGTTCTTAGCTCCTTGAAGGTGGAGTCGCAGGTAGACAGAGTGGTGAAGAAGGCATTCAGCATGCTAGGTTTTATTGGTCAGAATATTGAATACAGGAGTTGGGACATCTTGGTGAAGTTATACAAGATATTGGTAAGACCACATATGGAATATTGTGTTCAGTTCCGGTCACCCTATCATCGGAAGGATATTGCTATACTAGAAAGAATGCAGAAGAGATTTACAAGGATGCGACCAGGACTTGATGGTCTGAGTTATAAGAGAGGCTGGATAGGCTGGGACTTTTTTTCCCTGGAGCATAGGAGCTTAGGGGTGATCTGATAGAGTATATCAAATAATGAGGAGCATAAATCATGTAGATAGTCACATCTTTTCCCAAAGTAGAGGAATCTAGGTTTTAACGTGGAGGGGAGAGATGCAAAAGAGACCAGAGGGGATATATTTTCACACAGAGGATGGTGAGCATCTGGAACGAGCTGCCAGAGGCAATGGTAGAGGCGGGTACAATTTTTTTCCTTTAAAAAAAGTTACATGGGCAGTGGGTATGGGCCAAATCCGGGCAAGTGGGACTAGCTTTAGTGATAGAAACTGGGCAGCATGGACAAACTGGGCTGAAGGGCCTGTTTCATGCTGTAAGCATCTATGAGTATAACTCTTTTACTCTGCACCTTTCCAAGATCTGCAACCCAACCTGTTCCGCCATCTCTCTGCTGCTATTGGGGAGTCTATAGAAAACTCCCAATAAAGTGACTGCTCCTTTCTCGTTTCTGACTTCCACCCATACTGACTCAGTAGACATACCCTCCTCGACTACTTCATTTTCTGCAGCTGTGATGCACTCTCCAATTAACAGTTCCACCCCCCCTCTTTAATTCCCGCCCTATTCTTTTTAAAACATCTAAACCCCGGAACATCTACCAACCATTCCTGACCCTGTGAAATCCATGTCTCCGTAATCGCCTGAACTTCGTAGTTCCAAGTACTGATCCATGCTCTAAGTTCATCTCCCTTATTCCTGACGCTCCTTGCATTGAAACAGACACACTGAGTGCAACTTTGTTCTATCAGCTGTTTATCCTTCCTCACAGGCTCGCTGCATACTAGTTCTGCCCGTTCTCCCTGTCCTCTGATCTGCAGCTCTAGTTCCCATCCCCCTGCCAAACTAGTTTCAACCCTTGAAGCCTACTGCAAATCTTGTTCATTTGCAGGTAACATGTGAAGTCAAACACAAAGATCCATTCTGCTTGGGGCAAAATGGTTAATTAATCGGAAATATCTAAATTCAAACTTAGAATTTGTAACCCCCCAGTTCCTGTAAAAATATAAAAACATCTTCAGCTGTTAACAGGCAAGGGTTAATTTTATGCCCATTTGCAAAAGGGGTGGAGTAAAAGTTTTCAACTGGACGTCAAAACGTCACCACCTCTTTGTTTCGACCTAAAGAAAAAAATACATGACCAGGGAACCTTTCTTTCATAATCGCTACTTTACACTTCCGCTCTGCCAGACATTTTGTCTGTCTTTCTTCTTGGTGTCAGTTGTGTTAGGCTAATTTCTTTTTTGAAACTGAGAACAAGTTTTAGCACAAATCCTAATCCACATCAGGATTGGCTATGATAATTTTAGATATCCCACATTCCAATAAATCTATTACATTTAATCTATCTCACTCTCACATGCGTGAATTTGTACCCGGATTAAAATTCTTACATGTTGAACACAAATATCCTGGAATCATGCCTCTGGGAAGAAAAACATGACTCCAGATTTTGTTATTCGTTTACTCAAAAGATTACAATTTCGACAGAAAACATCCAACATTTGAAAAAGGTACGCATCAATAAAATATTTTATGGAGGCATTTATCTATTTACACATCACACACAACCATAAAACCAAATAAACGAACAGGGCTGCAAATAATCAAACTACCTAAACACTGCTCAAGAAGCGGCCGCCAATCCCCACCTGCTTCCACCCCCCCCCCCCCCCGGGGCAAACCTATGACTCCCACAGACCGGTGCCCAAACTGAGGCCCTCTTCAGCCTCAAGTGCTACCTCCACTGTCCCCACACCCTCAGGGTATCGGGCTAGTGGAGTATCCAGCCGGCCAGAATGATAAATGCGTCAACAGTGCCCTGAAGCTTGAATCCTTACAAGCGGTTGCCTCCATCCGTTCCCACACCGACATCTCCCCCACCGCCCATTTCCTAACCTTGTCTATATTCGCTGCCCATTAGTAATTTAACAAATTTGGAAGAGCTAACCCCCGCCCTCCACTCCCCTCTACCCCGCTCCAGCAGCACCTTCTTTACCCGCCAAATAAACCCTGAAGTCAGCGCATTCACTCTCCTAAAAAAAAGCCTTGGGGATAAAGATAGGGAGATTCTGGAACACTAGCAAGAACCTCTGGAGAACCGTCATCTTCACCGACTGCACCGAAGCTGCGAGCGACAGCGGGAGCACATCTCACCTCCTCAAAACCCCCTTCATCTGTTCCACCAACTGAGCCAGATTGTGCAGCTGCTCCCACCCCTGCGCCACCTGAATACCCAAATACCGAAAGTTCGCCCCCACTACTCTAAACGGCAACTACTCCAGACTCTTTTCCTGCCCCCTCGCTTGAACCGGAAAAACATTGCTCTGCCCCATGTTCAATTTATACCCCAAGAACCGGCCAAATTCCTCCGATATTCAAATTCAAGAGCGGACTATATGGTCAATGGAAGGGTCCTGGGGGAAATTGATGTACAGAGAGATCTGGGAGTTCAGGTCCATTGTACCCTGAAGGTGGCAACGCAGGTTGATAGAGTGGTCAAGAAGGCATACAGCATGCTTGCCTTCATCGGACGGGGTATTGAGTACAAGAGTAGGAAGGTCATGTTACAGGGGCTGGTTTAGCTCACAAGGCTAATCGCTGGCTTTTAAAGCAGATCAAGCAGGCCAGCAGCACGGTTCGATTCCCGTACCAGCCTCCCCGGACAGGCGCCGGAATGTGGCGACTAGGGGCTTTTCACAGTAACTTCATTGAAGCCTACTTGTGACAATAAGCGATTTTCATTTTTTTTTCATTTTCAGTTGCATAGGACTTTGGTTAGGCCACATTTGGAATACTGCGTGCAGTTCTCGTCGCCACATTACCAGAAGGATGTGGATGCTTTGGAGAGGGTGCAGAGGAGGTTCACCAGGATGTTGCTGGTATGGAGGGTGCTAGCTATGAAGAAAGGTTGAGTAGATTAGGATTGTTTTCGTTGGAAAGACGGAGGTTGAGGGGGGACCTGATTGAAGTCTACAAAATTATGAGAGGTATGGACAGGGTGGATAGCAACAAGCTTTTTCCAAGAGTGGGGGTGTCAGTTACAAGGGGTCACGATTTCAAGGTGAGAGGGGCAAAGTTTAAGGGAGATGTGCGTGGAAAGTTTTTTACGCAGTGGGTGGTGGGTGCCTGGAACGCTTTACCAGCGGAGGTGGTAGAGGCGGGCATGATAGCATCATTTAAGAGGCATCGAGACAGGTATATGAGCGGGCGGCAACAGAGGGAAGTAGACCTTGGAAAATAGGAGACAGGTTTAGATAAAGGATCTGGATAGGCGCAGGCTGGGAGGGCCGAAGGGCCTGTTCCTGTGCTGTAATTTTCTTTGTTCTTTAATATGCCCATAATCTCCCCAATACCTTCCAAAGTGTTTGATTTATCGAGCAACAGGATGTCCGCGTCCAAAGAAAATCCACGCTCCACCCCTCCACACTATCCCCTGCCAGTCCCTTGACACTCTCAGCTCCATTGCCAATGGCACTACAGCCAAGGCAAAGAGCAATGGGGAGAGTGGACATCTCTTGCCTCGTCCCTGATGCAGCCTGGCATATTCCAAACACACCCGGTTCGTTCGCTACTGGCACCTGGCACAACAACTGGACCCAATCCACAAACATCTGCTCAAACGCAAACTGCTCCAGCACCTCCCATAGATAAGCCCACTCCACCCGATCGAAGGTCTTCTTTGCATCCATGGTGACCACCAACTCGACACTTTGTCCCTCCGGGGCATCGTTATAACATTTAACAGCTGCCCGATGTTAGATGACAAATGCGTCCCCTTAACAAACCCCGTCTGGCACTCCCCAGTCACCCCGACACACCGTCTTCAATCCTTGATGTCAAAATCTTGGCCAGCAACTTGGCGTCCATGTTTGACAACAAAATTGTCCTGTAGGACCCGCACTGTTCCAGATCCTTGTCCCTCTTTAAGATTAAGGAGATCGAGGATTTCAGTAAAGCGTTTGATAAGGTTCCCCACGGTCGGCTATTGCAGAAAATACGGAGGCTGGGGATTGAGGGTGATTTAGAGATGTGGATCAGAAATTGGCTAGTTGAAAGAAGACAGAGAGTGGTAGTTGATGGGAAATGTTCAGAATGGAGTTCAGTTACGAGTGGCGTACCACAAGGATCTGTTCTGGGGCCGTTGCTGTTTGTCATTTTTATAAATGACCTAGAGGAGGGCGCAAAGGATGGGTGAGTAAATTTGCAGACGACACTAAAGTCGGTGGAGTTGTAGACAGTGCGGAAGGATGTTGCAGGTTACAGAGGGACATAGATAAGCTGCAGAGCTGGGCTGAGGAGGTGGCAAAATGGAGTTTAATGTGAGAAGTGTGAGGTGATTCACTTTGGAAAGAATAACAGGAATGCGGAATATTTGGCGAATGGTAAAATTCTTGGTAGTGTGGATGTGGATCTCGGTGTCCATGTACATAGATCCCTGAAAGTTGCCACCCAGGTTGATAGGGTTGTGAAGAAGGCCTATGGTGTGTTGGCCTTTATTGGTAGAGGGATTGAGTTCCGGAGCCATGAGGTCATGTTGCAGTTGTACAAAACTCTAGTACGGCCGCATTTGGAGTATTGCATACAGTTCTGGTCTCCTCATAATAGGAAGGACGTGGAAGCTTTGGAACGGGTGCAGAGGAGATTTAGCAGGATGTTGCCTGGTATGGAGGGAAAATCTTATGAGGAAAGGCTGATGGACTTGAGGTTGTTTTCGTTAGAGAGAAGAAGGTTAAGAGGTGACCTAATAGAGGCATACAAAATGATCAGAGGGTTAGATAGGGTGGACAGCGAGAGCCTTCTCCCGCGGATGGAGGTGGCTAGCACGAGGGGACATAGCCTTAAATTGAGGGGTAATAGATAGGACAGAGGTCAGAGGTGGGTTTTTTACGCAAAGAGTGGTGAGGCCGTGGAATGCCCTACCTGCAACAGTAGTGAACTCGCCAACATTGAGGGCATTTAAAAATTTATTGGATAAGCATATGGATGATAAGGGCATAGTGTAGGTTAGATGGCCTTTAGTTTTTTTCCATGTCGGTGCAACATCGAGGGCCGAAGGGCCTGTACTGCGCTGTATCGTTCTATGTTCTATGTTCTACGAGGCCTGTGACAATGTCGGGGCGAGCACCCCCTGCTCCCATGCCTTATTAAACACCCTTATCAGCAGGGATCCCAAGTCTCCCAAAAACTTTTTATACGTTTCCACCGGGAACCTGGTCGGGCCCCAGGTCTCTTTCTCTTTCCCCCCCCCCCCCCCCCCCAAAAAAAAAACTATCCTGGTGCAAACGACAACATCAACATTCAAAGACCAAAAAGAAAGAACAACCACCCATCCCTACAGAAGAACAAATTACAATGGCCTCCAAAGAAAAAAGAACCTCCTCCAAAGTTCAGTGCCCTCCCTGAAAATGGGTGACCAAAAGACAGCAAGAGTAGGAAGGCAGTGCAGGTGTCCCCTGCGGTCATCTCACTACCACTTTGGATACTGTTGAGGGAGATGGCTCACCAGGGGTAGGCAGCAGCAGCCAGGTTCATGGCACCGTGGCTGGCTCTGCTGCGCAGCAGGACAGGGAGAAAAATGGCAGGGCTATAGTGATGGGGGACTCAATCGTAAGGGGAATAGACAGGCGGTTCTGCGGACGCAATCGAGACTCTAGGATGGTATGTTGCCACCCTGATGCAAGGGTCAAGGATGTCTTGCAGCGGCTGCAGGACATTCTGGGGGGTGGGGGGGGGGGGGTTCACATAGGCACCAACGATATAGGTAAAAAACAGGATGATGTCCTACAAGCTGAATTCAGGGAGTTAGGAGTTAAACTAAAAAGTAGGACCTCAAAGGTAGTAATCTCAGGATTGCTACCAGTGCCACGAGCTAGTCAGAGTAGGAATGTCAGGATAGATAGGATGAATGCGTGGCTCGAGAGATGGTGCAAGAGGGAGGGATTCAAATTCCTCGGGCATTGGAACTGGTTCTGGGGGAGATGGGACCAGTACAAACCGGACGGTCTGCACCTAGGCAGGACTGGAACCGATGTTCTGTTTGCTGGAACTGTTGGGGAGGGTTTAAACTAATGTGGCAGGGGGATGGGAACGGATGCAGGAAGTTGGAAGGTAGTAAAACAGGGACAGAAGCAAAAGAAAGTAAGGGGGAAAGTGTAAGACAGAGAAGCCAAAATCAAAAAGGGCGACAGTACAAGGTACAGTGACTGAGGGGAGCTCAGTGAATAGGCCCAGTAATACTAAAAGGAACAAAACTGGAAGTAAAAACATTAATGGTAAGCGACGCGGCAGGTTGTTACATGAAGATATGGGTTCAACGACAAGGAAAATTAGGATAAAAGCTAAGAGGAAATATAACTTAGGAGAGGTTACTGATTGAAATGTTAAGATTCAAAACAGAGGTTAAAAAAAAAAACAACATTACTTGACCTAAATGCTCGTAGTATTCGGAATAAAGTAAGCGAATTGATGGCGCAAATCATCGTGAATGACTATGATTTAGTGGCCATTACTGAAACATGGTTAAAGGATGGTCACGACTGGGAGTTAAATATCCGAGAGTATCAAACTATTCGGAAGGACAGAGTGGATGGAAAGGGAGATGGTGTAGCTCTGTTATTTAAGGATGACATCCGGGCAATAGTAAGGACATCGGTGGTATGGAGGATCAGGTTGAATCCATTTGGGTGGAAATCAGGAATAGTAAGGCGAAAAAGTCACTGATAGCAGTAGTCTATAGCCACCAAATAGTAACATTATGGTGGGGCAGGCAATAAACAAAGAAAAAACTGATGCATGTAGAAGTGGTACAGCAGTTATCATGGGGGATTTAAATCTAAATGTTGATTGGTTTAACCAGGTCGGTCAAGGCAACCTTGAGGAGGAGTTTATAGAATGTATCCGCGATAGTTTCCTCGAACAGTATGTAATGGAACCTACGAGGGAACAAGCGGTCCTCGATCTTGTCCTGTGTAATGAGACAGGATTGATTCATGATCTCATAGTTGGGGCTCCTCTCGGAAGGAGCGATCATAATATGGTGGAATTTAAAATACAGATGGAGGGTGTTTTGTGCTTGAACAAAGGAGATTACAATGGGATGAGAGAAGAACTAGCTAAGGTAGACTGGGAGCAAAGACTTTATGGTGGAACAGTTGAGGAACAGTGGAGAACCTTCCAAGCGATTTTTCACAGTGCTCAGCAAAGGTTTATACCAACAAAAAGGATGGATGGTAGAAAGAGGGAAAATCGACCGTGGATAAGGAATTAAGGGAGAGTATCAAATTGAAGGCAAAAGCATACAAAGTGGCGAAGATTGGTGGGAGACTAGAGGACTGGGAAATCTTTAAAGGGCAAAGAAAGCTACTAAAAAAGCTATAAAGAAGAGTAAGATAGATTATGAGAGTAAACTTGCTCAGACTATAAAAACAGATAGTAAAAGTTTCTGCAAATATATAAAACAAAAAAAGAGTGGCTAAGGTAAATATTGGTTGGTGGGGGGTTGGTGTCGAGGGTGGAGGATGTGGAATACTCCGCCATTGCCATTTCAGATCATGCCCCGCACTGGATGGACCTCGGGCTGAGGGAAGAGAGGGTCCAACGTCCGCTCTGGTGCATGGAGGTGGGGTTGTTGGCAGATGAGGAGGTGGCCGAGAGGGTTCGGGGTGTATCGAGAAGTACCTTGAGGCCAATGATAACGGGGAGGTTCGAGTGGGGACGGTCTGGGAGGCATTGAAGGCGGTGATGAGGGGGGAATTGATCTCCATCCGAACCCATAGGGAGAGGGGGGAGCAGAGGGAGAGGGAGAGACTGATAGGGGAAATGGTGCAGGTGGATAGGAGATATGCGGAGGCCCCAGAGGAGGTATTGCTGGGGGAGATGCGTATCCTTCAGGTCAGATTTGACCTATTGACTACCAGAAAGGCGGACGCTCAGTGGAGGAAAGCACATGGGGCAGTGTATGAATACGGGGAGAAGGCGAGCAGGATGCTGGCGCACCAACTCCGGAAGCAAGATGTACCGGTGATGGGGGGGGAATGGGGCGCTTCTTGGACAAGCTGCGATTCCCGAGGGTGGAGGAGGAGCAGGTGGAGGGACGAGGGGCGCCGATCGAGCTGGAGGAGGTGCTCAAAGGGATAGGGAGCATGCAGTCGGGGAAGGCGCCGGGGCCGGACGGGTTTCCGGCGGAAATTTATAAAAGGTATTTGGACCTGTTGGGCCCCCTGTTGGTCCGGACCTTTAACGAGGCAAGGGAGGGGGGGGGCTTTGCCCCCAACTATGTCACGGGCGCTGATTTCCTTGATCCTGAAGCGGGACAAGGACCCTCTGCAGTGCGGATCATATAGGCCAATTTCGCTGCTGAACGCCGATGCTAAGCTGCTGGCAAAGATCCTGGCCACTAGAATAGAGGATTGCGTGCCCGGGGTCATTCATGAGGACCAGACGGGGTTTGTGAAGGGAAGGCAGCTGAATACAAACGTACGAAGGCTCCTCAACGTTATTATGATGCCGGCTGTGGAAGGGGAGGCGGAGATAGTGGTGGCATTAGATGCGGAGAAGGCCTTTGATAGGGTTGAGTGGGTGTATTTGTGGGAGGTGTTGGAGAGGTTTGGGTTTGGGGAGGGGTTTATCTGGTGGGTGAGGCTGCTCTACGAGGCCCCGATGGCGAGTGTAGCCACAAATAGGAGTAGGTCGGAGTACTTTCGGCTGTACCGGGGGATGAGACAGGGGTGCCCCCTGTCCCCCTTGCTCTTCGCGTTGGCAATTGAGCCCCTGGCCATGGCATTGAGGGAGTCAGGGAACTGGAGGGGCCTGGTGCGAGGTGGGGAGGAGCATCGAGCGTCGCTGTACGCGGACGACCTGTTGTTGTATGTGGCGGACCCGGTGGGGGGGATGCCGGAGGTGATGAGGATTCTTAGTGAATTCGGGGGTTTCTCGGGGTATAAGTTGAACCTGGGCAAGAGTGAGGTGTTTGTGGTACATCCGGGGGATCAAGAGGAGGAGATTGGTAGGCTCCCATTGAAGCAGGCAGGGAAGAGCTTTAGGTACCTAGGGGTCCAGGTGGCAGGGAGCTGCACAAGCTCAACCTCACAAGGTTGGTGGAGCAGATGGAGGAGGAGTTTAAGAGGTGGGATATGTTACCGCTGTCACTGGCGGGGAGGGTGCAGTCCATTAAAACGAAGGTGCTCCTGAGGTTTTTGTTCCTGTTCCAGTGCCTTCCCATCCTTATCCCGAAGGCCTTTTTTAGGAAGGTCAACAGGAGTATCATGGGATTTGTGTGAGCGCATGGGACTCCGAGGGTTAGAAGAGTGTTCCTGGAACGAGGCAGGGATGGGGGGGGGAGGGGGGCTGGCGTTGCCCAACCATTGGGTACCATTGGGCTGCCAACGCAGCGATGGTGCGTAAGTGGGTAATGGACGAGGAAGGGGCAGCATGGAAGAGGATGGAGGCGCCGTTTTGTGTGGGCACGAGCTTGGAGGCGCTAGTAACGGCGCCGTTGCCGCTCCTTCCAACGAGGTATACCATGAGCCCGGTGGTGGCGGCTACCCTCAAAATTTGGGGGCAATGGAGACGGCTCGGGGGAGAAATGGGGGGGCTCGATGGAGGCCCCGATACGGGGGAACCATCGGTTTGTCCCAGGGAGCATTGATGGTGGATTTCTGGGCTGGCACAGGGCAGGGGTTAGGAGGTTGAGGGACCTGTTTGTGGAGGGGAGGTTCGCGAGCTTGGGGGAGTTGGAGGGGAAGTTTGGCGGCCCCCCCCCCCCCCCCCCCCCCCGGGGAACATGTTTCGGTATATGCAGGTTAGGGCGTTTGCCAGGCGGCAGATGGAGGGGTTCCCCTTGTTGCCCCCACGTGGGGTACGGGACAGGGTGCTCTCGGGGGTGTGGGTTGGAGGAGGGAGGATCTCGGACATATACCGGATAATGCAGGAGGGAGATGGGGCCTCGGTGGAGGAACTGAAGGGGAAGTGGGAAGAGGAGCTGGGGGAGGAGATTGAGGAGGGGACGTGGGCGGATGCCCTGGAGAGAGTGAATTCCTCCTCTTCCTGTGCGAGGCTCAGCCTCATACAGTTCAAGGTGCTGCATAGGGCCCACATGACTGGGTCGAGGATGAGTAGGTTTTTCGGGGGCGAGGACAGGTGTGCTAGGTGCTCGGGGAGCCCAGTGAACCACGCCCATATGTTTTGGGCGTGCCCAGCGTTGGGGGAGTTTTGCAAGGGGGTAGCAAGGACGGTGTCGAGGGTGATCCAGGGTCGAGCCAGGCTGGGGACTCGCAATTTTTGGGGTTGCAGTGGAGCCGGGAGTGCAGGAGGCGATAGAGGCCGGTGTTCTGGCCTTTGCGTCCCTAGTAGCCAGGCGGAGGATCTTGCTCCAATGGAAGGATGCGAGGCCCCCAAGCGTGGAGGCCTGGATCAATGACATGGCGGGGTTCATTAAATTGGAGAGGGTGAAATTTGCCCTGGGGTTTTTCAGGCGGTGGCAGCCTTTCCTGGACTTCCTGGCGGAACGGTAGGGAAATAGGCCGACAGCAGCAGCAACCCGGGGGGAGGGGGGGGGAGGGAGGGAGGGGGTGGTTTGGAGTGGGGGGAGGGAGAACTGTGTACATGGGTCTGTGGGATGTGGCGGGTGCTATCTCTTTCCCTTTTGTTGTTTGGGTGCTCTTTTGTTTTTTTTCTTTTGTTTGAAGTTGCTCTTGAAGTTGGGGGGGTATTGTTCTTGGGGTGTTACCGCGGTTGTTTGTTAATAGAGTTAAGATGTTTATATTTTGTAAAAATTTCAATAAAAATTCTTTTTTTTTAAAAAGGTAAATATTGGTCCTTTCGAGGATGAGAAGGGAGTTTTAATAATGGGAGATGAGGAAATGGCTGAGGAACTGAACAGGTTTTTTGGGTCGGTCTTCACAGTGGAAGACACAAATAACATACCAGCGACTGATAGCAATGAGGCTATGACAGGTGAGGACCCTGAGAGGATTGTTATCACTGAGGAGGTAGTGATGGGCAAGCTAATGGGGCTAAAGGTAGACAAGTCTCCTGGCCCTGATGGAATGCATCCCAGAGTGCTAAAAGAGATGGCTAGGGAAATTGCAAATGCACTGGTGATAATTTACCAAAATTCACTGGACTCTGGGATGGTCCCAGTGGATTGGAAATTAGCAAATGTGACACCACTGTTTAAAAAAGGAGGTAGGCTGAGAGCGGGTAATTATAGGCCAGTGCGCTTAACTTCCGTAGTGGGGAAGATGCTGGAATCTATCATCAAGGAAGAAATAGCGAGGCATCTGGATAGAAATTGTCCCATTGGGCAGACGCAGCATGGGTTCATAAAGGACAGGTCGTGCCTAACTAATTTGGTGGAATGTTTTGAGGACATTACCAGTGCGGTAGATGAAAATCAAATGAAATGAAAATCGCTTATTGTCACGAGTAGGCTTCAATGAAGTTACTGTGAAAAGCCCCTAGTCGCCACATTCCGGCGTCTGTCCGGTGAGGCTGGTACGGGATCTGGGGTACGCTGATAACGGGGAGCCAATGGATGTGGTACATCTGGATTTCCAGAAAGCCTTTGACAAGGTGCCACGCAAAAGTTGTTGCATAAGATAAAGATGCATGGTATTAAGGGTAAAGTAATAGCATGGATAGAGGATTGGTTAATTAATAGAAAGCAAAGAGTGGGGATTAATGGGTGTTTCTCTGGTTGGCAATCAGTAGCTAGTGGTGTCCCTCAGGGATCAGTGTTGGGCCCAAAACTGTTCACAATTTACATAGATGATTTGGAGTTGGGGACCAAGGGCAATGTGTCCAAGTTTGCAGATGACACTAAGATGAGTGGTAAAGCGAAAAGTGCAGAGGATACTGGAAGTCTGCAGAGGGATTTGGATAAATTTAAGTGAATGGGCTTGGGTCTGGCAGATGGAATACAATGTTGACAAATGTGAGGTTATCCATTTTGGTAGGAATAACAGCAAACGGGATTATTATTTAAATGAACAAATATTAAAGCATGCTGCTGTGCAGAGAGACCTGGGTGTGCTAGTGCATGAGTCGCAAAAAGTTGGTTTACAGGTGCAACAGGTGATTAAGAAGGCCAATGGAATTTTGTCCTTCATTGCTAGAGGGATGGAGTTTAAGACTAGGGCGGTTATGCTGCAATTGTATAAGGTGTTAGTGAGGCCACACCTGGAGTATTGTGTTCAGTTTTGGTCTCCTTACTTTAGAAAGGCACTGGAGGGTGTGCAGAGGAGATTCACGAGGTTAATCCCAGAGTTGAAGGGGTTGGATTACGAGGAGAGTTTGAGTAGACTGGGACTGTACTCGTTGGAATTTAGAAGGATGAGGGGGAATCTTATAGAAACATATAAAATGATGAAGGGAATAGATCGGATAGATGCGGGCAGGTTGTTTCCACTGGCGGGTGGAAGCAGAACTAGGGGGCATAGCCTCAAAATAAGGGGAAGCAGATTTAGGACTGAGTTTAGGAGGAACTTCTTCACTCAAAGGTGTTGTGAAACAATGGAATTCCTTGCCCAGTGAAGCAGTAGAGGCTGCTTCATTGAATAGTTTTTTTTGAAGAATAAAGGGATTAAGGGTTATGGTGTTCGGGCCAGAAAGAGGAGCTGAGCCCATAAAAGATCAGCCATGATCTCATTGAATGGTGGAGCAGGCTCGAGGGGCCAGGTGGCCTACTCCTGCTCCTAGTTCTTAATTCTTATGTTCTTTCCTGCCAGTCCATTGTCCCTCAAAAAATCCATCGCTTCCTCCAGTGTCCCAATATAATATTCTTGGCTATTGTATGTCACCCAGAGACGAGCTGGGTACAGCATCTCAAACGTCAACCCCTTCTTAAAGAGGGCAACCTTCACTGCCCTCCCAGGTACACCGTCTCGTTTGGCCCACCTCAGGATCCGCTCGTTGTCCAGAAACTGGTGCAACCGCACCACCATTGCCCTCTGGCTCGTCACCCTGCGCCTTCCTCATCAGCACCCAGTCCATCTCCAGGGGCCGTTCGAAGTTCCACTCTTCCAGCAACTTCTCGAACATCTTGGCCACATACGAGCCAGCATCCGCTCCCTCAATTCCCTCTGGAAACCCCACGATCCTCAGGTTCTGTGTCTGGGAGCGATTCTCCAGATCCTCCACCTTCTCTTGAAGGCGCTTCTGGATATCATGCATCACCCCCACCTTGGCTGCCAACGAAGTAAGCTGCTCTTCATGCTTCCCCACCATCTCCTCCACCTTCTAGATCGCCTGGCTTTGAGACTCCACCTCATCTCCATGTGCTCATATCCCGCCTTAATTGGATCATCCTCGCCAGGTCTTCCAGAGACTCCATAGACCACTGAGATTGTAGGGCCAGCTTCCCCTGCTCTCGGCCACCTCTGAAACCCCCATCCATCCTCCCCGGGACAAACCGGTGATTACCACAGATTGGAGCCCACACCGACGCTCCCTGCACTCCCATATGCTCCCGCCACTGCCCCCAAACTCTTAGGGCTGCCACTACCACTGGGCTTGTGGAGTGCCGGGCCGGCGAGAACGGCAGAGGAGCTGTTACCAATGCCCCCAAACTTGTGCCCTTGCATGAGGCCTCGTCCACCCGCTTCCACACAGACCCCTTCCCCCACTACCCACTTCCTAATCATGGCTACATTTACCGCCCAGTAGTAGTTCCTAAAGTACGGCAGTGCCAGGTTCCACCCTACCCCCTGGGTTTTCTCTGCCCACACAAACCTAGATATCATCCTATTCATCCGCTTGAAAAAGGCGTTTGGTATAAAAATAGGATGGCACTGGAAAACAAACAAAAATCTCAGGAGAACCGTCATTTTTACGGTCTACCCTCCCCGCCAGTGACAACGGGAGCATGTCCCACCTCTGAAGGTCCTCCTTGAAATAACTGGGCTAGATTTAATTTATATAGCTGCTCCCATCCTCGTGCCACCTGATTTACCCCCCCCCCCCCCAGCTTCTTCCAATCCTTTGACGCTCTCAGCGCCAATGGCTCTATAGCCAAGGCAAACAACAGTGGGGTGAGGGGACATCCTGGCTTTGTCCCCCGGTGCAGTCTAAAATCGTCGGAACTCACCCGGTTCATCCGCACACTCGCCACTGATGCCTGGTGCAGCAACCGAACCCAGTCAATAAGGCCCTGCCCATACTCAAACCATCCCCCCAGGACCTCCCACAAATCAGTCCATTCCACCTGGTCAAAGGCCTTCTCCGCGTCCACAGCAACCACCACGTGCCCACTCTACCATCGCCTGCCCCCCCTCAGATGATCACATTCAGGAGCCTTCTAAGGTTGGCTGTTAGCTCCCTGCCTTTGACAAAAAATCCCGTCTGGTCTTCCCCTATCACCCCCGGAATACAATCCTCTATCTTTGAGGCCAGAATTTTGGCCAGCAATTTGGCATCGACATTCAGTAGAAAGATTGTTCTGTAGCGAAAGTAATAGGGTAGTTGTTATGGGGGACTTTCAACTTTCCAAATATTGACTGGAAACACTATAGTTCGAGTACTTTAGATGGGTCCGTTTTTGCCCAATGTGTGCAGGAGGGTTTCCTGATGCAGTATGTAGATAGGCCAACAAGAAGCGAGGCCGTATTGGATTTGGTACTGGGTAATGAACCAGGACAGGTGTCAGATTTGGAGGTAGTTTGGTGATAGTGACCACAATTCGATTACGTTTACTTTAGTGACGGGAAGGGATAGGTATATACCGCAAGGCAAGAGTCATATCTGGGGGAAAGGCAATTATGATGCGATGAGGCATCGGCTGGAGAGGAAAACTGCAGGGGATGGGCACAATGGAAATGTGGAGCATGTTCAAGGAACAGCTACTGCGTGTCCTTGATAAGTATGTACCGTTTAGGCAGGGAGGAAGTGGTTTAGCGAGGGAATCATGGCTTACTAAGGCAGTTGAAACACTTGTCAAGAGGAAGAAGGAGGCTTGTGTGAAGATGAGACGTGATGGTTCAGTTAGGGCGCTTGAGAGTTGCAAGTTAGCTAGGAAGGCTCTAAAGAGAGTGCTAAGAAGAGCCAGGAGAGGACATGAGAAGTCTTTGGCAGGTAGGATCAAGGATAACCCTAAAGCTTTCTATAGATATGTCAGGAATAAAAGAATGACTAGGGTAAGAGTAGGGCCAGTCAAGGACAGTAGTGGGAAGTTGTGCGTGGAGTCCGAGGAGATAGGAGAGGTGCTAAATGAGTATTTTTCGTCCATATTCACTCAGGAAAAGACAATGTTGTCGAGGAGAATACTGAGATACAGGCTACTAGACTAGAAGAGCTTGAGGTTCATAAGGAGGAGGTGTTAGTGATTCTGGAAAGTGTGAAAATAGATAAGTCCCCTGGGCTGGATGGGATTTATCCTCGGATTCTCTGGGAAGCTAGGGAGGAGATTGTTGAGCCTTTGGCTTGGATCTTTAAGTCAACTTTGTCTCCAGGAATAGTGCCAGAAGACTGGAGGATAGCAAATGTTGTCCCCTTGTTCAAGAAGGGGAGTAGAGATAACCCCGGTAACTATAGACCAGTGAGCCTTGCTTCTGTTGTGGGAAAAGTCTTGGAAAGGTTTATAAGAGATGGGATGTATAATCATCTGGAAAGGAATAATTTGATTAGAGATAGTCAACATGGTTTTGTGAAGGGTAGGTCATGCCTCACAAACCATATTGAGTTCTTCGAGAAGGTGACCAAACAGGTGGATGAGGGTAAAGCAGTTGATGTGGTGTATATGGATTTCAGTAAAGCGTTTGATAAGGTTCCCCACGGTAGGCTATTGCAGAAAATACAGAGGCATGGGATTCAGGGTGATTTAGCAGTTTGGATCAGAAATTGGCTAGCTGATAGAAGGGTGGTGGTTGATGGGAAATGTTCAGACTGGTGTCCAGTTACTAGTGGTGTACCACAAGGATCTGTTTTGGGGCCGCTGCTGTTTGTCATTTTAGAAGGATGGGTGAGTAAATTTGCAGATGACACTAAAGTCGGTGGAGTTGTGGACAGTGCAGAAGGATGTTACATAGAACAGTACAGCACAGAACAGGCCCTTCGGCCCTCGATGTTGTGCCGAGCAATGGTCACCCTACCCAAACCCACGTATCCACCTTATACAAGTAACCCAACAATCCCCCCCCTTAACCTTACTTTTTAGGACACTACGGGCAATTTAGCATGGCCAATCTACCTAACCCGCACATCTTTGGACTGTGGGAGGAAACCGGAGCACCTGGAGGAAACCCACGCACACACGGGAAGGACGTGCAGACTCCGCACAGACAGTGACCCAGCCGAGAATCGAACCTGGGACCCTGGAGCTGTAAAGCATTTATGCTAACCACCATGCTGCCCCAAGTTACCATGCTGTTACAAGTTACAGAGGGACATAGATAAGCTGCAGAGCTGGGTTGAGAGGTGGCAAATGGAGTTTAATGCAGAAAAGTGTGAGGTGATTCATTTTGGAAGGAATAACTGGAAGACAGAGTACTGGGCTAATGGTAACATTCTTGGTAGTGTGGACGAGCAGAGAGATCTCGGTGTCCATGTCCATAGACCCCTGAAAGTTGCCACCCAGGTTGAGAGAGTTAAGAAGGCGTACGGTGTGTTAGCTTTTATTGGTAGAGGAATTGAGTTTCGGAGCCATGAGGTCATGTTGCAGTTGTACAAAACTCTGGTGCGGCCGCATTTGGAGTATTGCTTGCAGTTCTGGTCGCCGCAATGTAGGAAGGATGTGGAAGCTTTGGAAAGGGTACAGAGGAAATTTACAAGGATGTTGCCTGGTATGGAGGGAAGATCTTACGAGGAAAGGCTGAAGGACTTGAGGCTGTTTTCGTTAGAGAGAAGAAGGTTAAGAGGTGACTTAATTGAGGCGTACAAGATGATCAGAGGATTAGATAGGGTGGACATTGAGAGCCTTTTTCCTCGGATGGTGATGTCCAGCACGAGGGGACATAGCTTTAAGTTGAGGGGAGATAGATATAAGACAGATGTCAGAGGTAGATTCTTTACTCAGAGAGAAGTAAGGGCGTGGAATGTCCTGCCTGCAACAGTAGTGGACTCGCCAACACTAAACGCATTCAAATGGTCATTGAGTAGGCATATGGACGATAAGGGAATAGTGTAGATGGGCTTTAGAGGGGTTTCACAGGTAGGCGCAACATCGAGGGCCGAAGTGTCTGTACTGAGCTGTTATGTTCTATGTTCTATGTATGACCCACATTGCTCTGGGTCCTTCTTCCGCTTCAGGATCAATGAGATCGAAGCCTGTGACATTTTTGGGGGAAGAACACCCCACACCCTTGCCTCGTTAAATGCACTCACCAGTAGCGGGCCCACCATCCCGGAAAACGTCTTGTAAAATTGCACTGGTAGCCGTCCGGTCCTGGGGCCTTACCCGACTGCATGGCTTCCAATCCTGCTACTACAATACCGATCGGGACTCACAAACCCCCCACCAGCCCTTCCTCAACCTTTGAAACTTCAGCCTTCCAAAAACTGCCTCATCCCCTCCACCCCATTTGCGGGCTCCGACTCGTACAGCCGACTGTAAAACTACTTGAACTCCCTGTTCACCCCCCGTTGGGTCCAAGACCGTGTTTCCCCCCTCTGTCCTTCACTTTTCCATCTCCCTGGCTGCCGCCCTTTTCCTGAGCTGATGTGCTAGCATCTTACGGCCTTCTCACCATACTCATATACTCATATATTGCCCCCCTCGCCTTCCTCAACTGCCCTACCGCCTTCACTGTGGATATCAGACCAAACTTCTTCTGCCGCTCCTTCAACAACCCTGTCTCCGGGGCTTCAGAATACCTTATGTCCATCTGGAGTATCTCCCTAACCAGCCTATCCATCTCTGCCCATGCCCATGCCACCTTCTCCCTATGAACCCGTATCAAAATTAGCTCCCCCCTAACCACCGCCTTCCATGCCTCCCACACAGTTGCTGCCGAAACTTTCTCTGTGCCAGTTATCTCCAAATAATTCTGGATGGCCTCCCTCACCCGCCTGCACACCCCCTCATCCGCCCGCACACCCCCTCATCCGCTAAAAGTACGACATCCAATCTCCATTGACCCCCCCCCTTCCTTGCTCACCCGTAAATGGTCTGACACAACAATTGCCGAATACTCAGCATCCACCACTCCCGGCAGCGAACCTTGTTCAAAACAAAAACATTAATCTCGGAGTAGAGTTTGTGAACAGAGGAGAAAAAAGAAAACTCCTTCGCTCTTGGCCATCCAAACTTCCATGGATCTACCCCCCCCACATCTGTTTCATAAACCCCTTTAGCTCCTGGCACCCTCCCTGTCCTTGAACTCGACCGATCTAACCTCTGATCAACAACCGTATTAAAGTCTCCCCCATGATCAATCTCTGCGAGTCCAAGTCTGGAAACTTCCCCAACACCCGCCTCATAAACTCCGCCACCGGCATCCCTCCAGCTTGCCGCTCACCATAACATACCTACTCACTGAGTCCGCCACTATATTCCCTACCTCAAATGACACCCGCTTATTTATTTATTTTTTTAAGAAAATTTTATTAAGGCATTTATCGTTTTATAATAATAAAAGACACAATGAAAAATTAAATGAAAATCGCTTATTGTCACGAGTAGGCTTCAATAAAGTTACTGTGAAAATCCCCTAGTCGCCTGTTCGGGGAGGCTGGTACGGGAATTGAACCGTGCTGCTGGCCTGCCATGGTCTGCTTTAAAAGCCAGCGATTTAGACTAGTGTGCTAAACAAGTACAGATATAAACATAGTTCAATGCATAACGCACCCCTCTATCCCCCACAGTTTTCGCCTAAGCTAGACATAGTCTAACTCCCTCCCCCCGACCCCCATCCTTTATTGAATCTGCTGACAGTTCAATTTTCTCTGAAGAAGTTGATAAACGGCTGCCACCTCTGAACGAACCCTAATGATGAACCTCTCAGGGCGAACTTGATTTTCCTGGACTCCCGGGTCTTCCGACACTCCAAAAATCACCACCTCTGGACTTGGTGCCACCCTCACCTTTAACACCTTGGAGATGACATCTGTAAATCCGTGCCAGAATCCCCTGAGCATCAGGCATGCCTAAAACATGTGGATATTATTTGCGGGCCCTTCTGCACATCGCCCACTACCCCGAAACACCTGCTCATCCTGGCCACCGTCATGTGTGCCCGGTGAACCACTTGAATTGTGTCAGGCTGAGCCTGGAGCCTGGTACATGATGAGGACGTATTGACTCTACTTAGGGCATCCTCCCACAAACCCGCCTCTAACTCTTTTCCCAACTCATCTTCCCATTAACGTTTTGTCTCCCCTATCCGGGTTTCCTCCCACTCCATAACTTCTTTGTAAATTTCCGATACCTTCCCCTCACCCCATGCCTGTTCTAGAAACTACCTTGTCCTGTATCCCCTGTGGCGGAAGGAGCGGAAAGGTAAAAACCTGCCTTCGCACAAAATCCCTTACCTGGAGATATTGGAACCCATTCCCCCGGCAGTTCAAACTTTACTTCCTGATCCTCCAGGCCGGGAAAGCTCCCATCAATAAACGGATCCCCCAGCCTTTCAAAATCTACTCTCTGCCGCCTCCAAAACCCCTCATCCATCTTCCCCGGCACAAACCAGTGATTACCACAGATTGGAGCCCACACCAATGCTCCCATATGCTTCTGCCATTGCCCCCAGATTCTCAGGGCCGCCACAACCACTGAGCTTGTGGAGTACCGGGCTGGTGAGAATGGTAGAGGTGCCGTTACCAATGCCCCCAAACCTGTCCCCTCACATGATGCCGCCTCCACCTGCTCCCACAACGACTCCTCCCCAACTATCCACTTCCTAATCATGGCTATATCCGCTGCCCAGTGGTAGTTCCTACAGTTCGGTAGTGCCAACCCTCCCTCCCCTCGGCTCCAATCCAGCAACACTTTCTTTCCTCGTGGGGTTTTACCCGTCCACACAAACCCAGATATCACTCTGTTCACCCACTTAAAAAAGGCCTTTGGAATAAAAATAGGGAGACATTGAAAAACAAACAAAAATCTTGGGAGAACCGTCATTTTTACAATTTGTACCCTCCCCACCAGTTACAACGGGAGTATGTCCCACCTCCGGACGTCCTCCTTCATTTGTTCCGCTAATCGGCCCAGATTTAATTTGTGTAGCTGCTTCCATCCCCGTGCCACCTGAATACCCAGGTAACGAAAACCACCTCCCACCCCCTTAAACGGCAACTTCTCCAGCCTCCTCTCCTGACCCTCGCTTGGATCACACAAACCTCACTTTTACTCATATATTCATTTTGTACCCTGAGAACCGGCCAAATTCCCCGAAGATCCGCGAAATCTCCCCCATTCCCCCTAACCGTTCGAAAATATATAGGAGTAGGTCGTCTGCATGTAGTGATACCCTGTGTTCCACCGCCCCTCCCCTCGCGGACTAGCCCCTTCCAGTCCTTTGACGCTCTCCGCGCCATTGACAATGGCTCTATGGCCAAGGGAAACAACAATGGGGAGAAGTGACATCCTTGCCTCGTCCCCCAGTGCAGTCTAAAATAGTCCGAGCTCAACCGGATCGTCCGCACGCTCACCACCGGTGCCTGGTACAGCACCCAAACCCAGTCAATGAAGCCCTGCCCAAACCCGAACCGTTCCAGGACCTCTCACAAATAATTCCATTCCATTCGGTCGAAGGCCTTCTCCGCGTCTATAAGGACCACCACTTCCACCTCACTCCCCTCGGAGGGCATCATAATCACATTCAGGAGCCTTCTAACATTGGCCGTAAACTCACTCCCCTTAACAAACCCCGGCTGGTTTTCCCCCATCACCCCCGGAACACAGTCCTCTATCCTCAAGGCCAGGATTTTGGCCAGCAATTTGGCATCAACATTTAATAGTGAGATTGTTCTGTATGACCCACGTTGCTCTGGGTCCTCCTCCTGCTTCAGGATCAATAAAATCGAGACCTGTGACATTGTTGGGAAGAACACCCCACTCCTTTGCCTCGTTAAATGCCTTCACCATCAACGGGCCCAGCACACCAGCGAACCTCTTGTAAAATTCCACTGGGTAGCCGACCGGTCCCGGGGCCTTGCCCGACTGCATGGCCTCCAATCGCTCTAGTATTTCCTCAATCCCGATCGGGGCTCCCAGCTGCTCCACCAACCTTTCCTCCACCTTCAGAAACTTCAACCGTTCCAAGAAGTGCCTCAACCCCTCCACCCCAGTTGGGGGCTCCGACTCATACAACCGACTCCTTAAACACCCCATTCACCCACGCTGGGTCCAGTACCGTGTTTCCTCCTTTGTCCTTCACTCTTCCTGTCTCCCTGGCCATCTCCCTTTTCCTTAGCTAGTGTGCTAGCATCCTACTGGCCTTCTCACCGTACACATATATTGCCCCCCTCTCCTTCCTCAACTGCCCCACCGCCTTCCCTGTCGATAACAGCCCAAACTCCATCTGCAGCTTCTGCCTCTCCTTCAACAACTCTGCCTCAGGGGCTTCTGAATACCTTCTGTCCATTTGGAGTATCTCCCTAACCAACCTATCCATCTCTGCCCGTTCCACCTTCTCCCTATGAGCCCGTATCGAAATTAGCTCCCCCCTAACCACCGCCTTCAGCGCTTCCCACACCGTTGCTGCCAAAACGTCCCCCGTATCATTTATCTGCAAATAATTCCGGATGGCCTCCCCAACCCGTCCGCACACCCACTCATGTGCTAACAATCCTGCATCCAGTCTCCATTGCGGGTGCTGACCCCCCCCCTCCATGCTCACCTGCAAGTCCACCCAGTGTGGGGATGGTCTCTCACAACGATCGTTGAATACTCAGCATCTCCACCCTCGCCAGCAAAGCCTTGTTTGAAAACAAAAAAATCAATCCGGGAGTACACTTTGTGAACCTGGGAGGAAAAAGAAAATGCCTTTGCTCTTAGCCGTCCAAACCTCCACGGATCTTCTCGCGCCCCCCCCCCCCAAATCTGTTCCATAAACCTTTTTAGCTCCTTCGCCATGGCTGGCACCCTCCCCGTCCTTGAACTCGACCGATCTAACCTCCGTTCAATGACAGTATTAAAGTCCCCTCCCATGATCAACCTATGTGAGTCCAGGTCTGGGATCTTCCCCAACTCCCACCTCATAAACTCTGCGTCATCCCAGTTTCGTGCGTAAATATTTACTAAGACTACTGGCCTCCCCTCCAACTTACCATAACATAAATACCCGTCGAATTGGCCACTATGCTCCCCACCTCAAATGAAACCCGCTTATTAATCAAGATCGCAACTCCCCTAGTTTTAGAATCTAGCCCCGCATGAAATACCTGCCCAACCCAACCCTTCCTCAGCCTAGTCTGATCCATCACACTCGGGTGTGTCTCTTGTAACATTGCCACGTCTGCCTTCAGCCTCTTCAGATGCGTGAACACACGAGCCCTCTTGCCCATTCAGCCCTCTCATGCTCCATGTGATCAGACTGGCCGGGGGGGCACCCCCCGCCGTCAACCATCACCCTTCTTAGGCCAGCCTGCGCCCCGCGCCTCCTCAGGCCCACCCTCTGGTGTCCACCGTCATCGAAGTCCCATTTGTTTCCGAGCGCCAGACCCTCCCCTGTCAGCAGAATAGTTTGCCCCCCCCCCCCCGCAAACAAAACAACACACCCAACCCCCCATGACAAACAAGCCGCCTGCTCGCCTCCCCACTGTGCGTCCGTGAGCTAAGCCACCCAGCCAGCCTGGTAGCCCCCGCCCATGGCTCCAAGCATTCTACCCCCCACTGATATCCCCCCCCCCCGGCTCGGACATACATATGCAAATTCCAGTCCCCAACAAACACAAAGAAGAAAATTCCACCCACCATCCCCCAATTAGACCAAAGTTAACCCGCCTACAACACTGGGAAACACGTGCAGAATTATGCCTCCCCAAGTTCAATGTCCCCCATCTGTTGCAGGGGATGGGAACCGATGCAGGAAGTTGGAAGGTAGTAAAACAGGGACCGCAGCAAAAGGATGTAAGGCAGAAAGTGTAAGGCAGAGAAGCCATAGTCAAAAATCAAAAAGGGCGACAGTACAAAGTACAGTGACGGAGCGGAGCTCAGTGAATAGGCCCAGTAATACTAAAAGGAATAAAACTGGAAGTAAAAACATTAATGGTAAGTGACGTGGCAGGTTATTGCATGAAGATATGGGTTCAACAACAAGGAAAATTAGGAGAAAAGTTGAGAGGAAATATAACTTAGGAGAGGTTACTGATCGAGATGTTAAGATTGAAAACAGAGATTTTAAAAAACCAACATAAGTGTACTTTACCTGAATGCTCATAGTACTCGGAATAAAGTAAATGAGTTGATGGCGCAAATCATCGTGAATGACTTATTTAGTGGCCATTACTGAAACATGGTTAAAGGATGGTCACGACTGGGAGTTAAATATCCGAGGGTATCAGACTATTCGGAAGGACAGAGTGGATGGTAAGGGAGGTGGTGTAGCTCTGTTATTTAAGGATGACATCCGGGCAATAGTAAGGGATGACATCGGTGCGATGGAGGATAAGGGTGAATCCATTTGGGTGGAAATCAGGAATAGTAAGGCTAAAAAGTCACTGATCGGAGTAGTCTATAGGCCACCAAGTAGTAACATTATGGTGGGGCAGACAATAAACAAAGAAATAACTGATGCATGTAGAAATGGTACAGCAGTTATCATGGGGGATTTTAATCTACATGTCGATTGGTTTAACCAGATCGGTCAAGGCAGCCTTGAGGAGGAGTTTATAGAATGTATCTGTGATAGTTTCCTCGAACAGTATGTAATGGAACCTACAAGGGAACAAGCGGTCCTAGATCTTGTCCTGTGTAATGAGACAGGATTGATTCATGATCTCATTAGTTAGGGATCCTCTCGGAAGGAGCGATCACAATATGGTGGAATTTAAAATACGGATGGAGGGTGAGAAGGTAAAATCAAATAGTTGTGTTTTTTGCTGAAACAAAGAACAAAGAAAATTACAGCACAGGAACAGGCCCTTCGGCCCTCCCAGCCTGCGCCGATCCCGATCCTTTATCTAAACCTGTCTCCTATTTTCCAAGGTCTACTTCCCTCTGTTCCCGCCCGTTCATATACCTGTCCAGATGCATCTTAAATGATGCTATCGTGCCCGCCTCTACCACCTCCTCTGGTAAAGCGTTCCAGGCACCCACCACCCTCTGCGTAAAAAACTTTCCACGCACATCTCCCTTAAACTTACCCCCTCTCACCTTGAAATCGTGACCCCTTGTAACTGACACCCCCACTCTTGGGAAAAGCTTGTTGCTGTCCATACCTCTCATAATTTTGTAGACCTCAATCAGGTCCACCCTCATCCTCCGTCTTTCCAACGAAAACAATCCTTATCTACTCATGAAGATTACAATGGTATGAGAGAAGAACTAGCTAAGGTAGACTGGGAGCAAAGACTTTATGGTGGAACAGTTGAGGAACAGTGGAGAACCTTCCAAGCGATTTTTCAGTGCTCAGCAAAGGTTTATACCAACAAAAAGGAAGGACGGTAGAAAGAGGGAAAATCGACCGTGGATATCTGAGGAAATAAGGGAGAGTATCAAATTGAAGGAAAAAGCATACAAAGTGGCAAAGATTGGTGGGAGAATAGAGGACTGGGAAATCTTTGTGGGGGGGGGGGGGGGCAACAGAAAGTTACTAAAAAAGCTATAAAGAAGAGTAAGATAGATTATGAGAGTAAACTTGCTCAGAATATAAAACAGTAAAAGTTTCTACAAATATATAAAACAAAAAAGAGTGGCTAAGGTAAATATTGGTCCTTTAAAGGATGAGAAGGGAGTTTTAATAATGGGAGATGAGGAAATGGCTGAGGAACGGGGTGGTCCCGGCGGATTGGAAATTAGCAAACGCGACACCACTGTTTAAAAAAAGGAGGTAGGCCGAGAGCGGGTAATTATAGGCCAGTGAGCTTAACTTCAGTAGTAGGGAAGATGCTGGAATCTATCAAGGAAGAAATAGTGAGGCATCTGGATAGAAATTGTCCCATTGGGCAGACGCAGCATGGGTTCATAAAGGGCAGGTCGTGCCTAACTAATTTAGTGGAATTTTTTGAGGACATTACCAGTGCAGTAGATAACGGGGAGCCAATAGATGTGGTATATCTGGATTTCCAGAAAGCCTTTGACAAGGTGCCACACAAAAGGTTGTTGCATAAGATAAAGATGTATGGCATTAAGGGTAAAGTAGTAGCATGGAAAGAGGATTGGTTAATTAATAGAAAGCAAAGAGTGTGGATTAATGGGTGTTTCTCTGGTTGGCAATCGGTAGCTAGTGGTGTCCCTCAGGGATCAGTGTTGGGCTCACAATTGTTCACAATTTACATAGATGATTTGGAGTTGGGGACCAAGGGCAATGTGTCCAAGTTTGCAGACGACACTAAGATGAGTGGTAAAGTGAAAAGTGCAGAGGATACTGGAAGTCTGCAGAGGGATTTGGATAGGTTAAGCGAATGGGCTAGCGTCTGGCAAATGGAATACAATGTTGACCAATGTGAGGTTATCCATTTTGGTAGGAATAACAGCAAACGGTATTATTATTTAAATGCTAAAATATTAAAGCATGCTGCTGTGCAGAGATACCTGGGTGTGCTAGTGCATGAGTCGCAAAAGGTTGGTCTACAGGTGCAACAGGTGATTAAGAAGGCGAATGGAATTTTGTCCTTCATTGCTAGAGGGATGGAGTTTAAGACTAGGCAGGTTATGCTGCAATTGTATAAGGTGTTAGTGAGGCCACACCTGGAGTATTGTGTTCAGTTTTGGTCTCCTTACTTGAGAAAGGGCGCACTGGCACTGAAGGGTGTGCAGAGGAGATTCACTCGGTTAATCCCAGAGCTGAAGGGGTTGGATTACGAGGAGAGGTTGAGTAGACTGGGACTGTACTCGTTGGAATTTAGAAGGATGAGGGGGGATCTTATAGAAACATATAAAATGATGAAGGGAATAGATAGGATAGATGCGGGCAGGTTGTTTCCACTGACGGGTGAAAGCAGAACTAGGGGGCATAGCCTCAAAATAAGGGGAAGTAGATTTAGGACAGAGTTTAGGAGGAACTTCTTCACCCAAAGGGTTATGAATCTATGGAATTCATTGCCCAGTGAAGCAGTTGAGGCGCCTTCATTAAATGTTTTTAAGATAAAGATAGATAGGTTTTTGAAGAATAAAGGGATTAAGGGTTATGGTGTTCGGGCCGGAAAGTGGAGCTGAGTCCACAAAAGATCAGCCATGATCTCATTGAATGGTGGAGCAGGCTAGTGGTGCCAGATGGCCTACTCCGGCTCCTAGTTCTTATGTTCTTATCTCCTGCCAGTCCCCTGTCTTTCACAAAGTTCATTGCCTCCTCCTCCAATGCAAAATAGAGTTCTTGACCTTCATAGGTGACCACAAACAAGCTGGGTACAGCATGTCGAACTTCACCCCCTTCCTAAAGAGGGCCAATTTGCTCGCCCTTCACTTAGCCAGTTCCGCACCCAAGTCCTGGTAAATGCACAGCTCGTTGCCTTCCCATTTGCAGCTCCTTGTTTGCCTGACCCACCTCAAGATCTACTCTTCATCCAGCAGAGGGCAGCTGAGCAGAGCTACTGATCAGCTGTTCTGGGGAAATTTGCATACGTGCAGTGCAGTCAGCCTAAGTTGAAGGTGAACCTGCGAAGGAGACCCAAGGAGTTTGAGTGAAGGCAAACATCCAGCAGAGGGCAGAAGAGCAGAGCTACTGATCAGCTGTTCTGGGGAAATTTGCATACATGCAGTGCGGTCAGCCTAAGTTGAAGGTGGTTTGTGGAGGGGCTGTTGTTAAGTGACAGTTAAACCCGAAACACTTGGTGAGTGTTTCCCACCCTACCTCCTCCTCCTCTAACCAACCCCCCCACCTCACGGTGGTTGGGAAGCGGGAGCAGGGGCCTATCGTGAAGGTGAGTGAGTGCCTTTAAATTTGCTTACCTTTCAGCGGGAGCAGGGTTTGAGGTAACATCAGGTAAGCTCTTCCTTTCTTTTTCTTTTTCTTGTTTTTTTTTTAAATCTAGAGGTGATGTCAGGGAAGGCAGTACAATGCTCCTCCTGCCGAATGTTTGAGGTGACGGACGCCGTCAGTGTCCCTGCTGATTTCATCTGTGGGAAGTGCACCCAACTCCAGCTCCTCAAAAACCGTGTTAGGGACCTGGAGCTTGAGCTGGATGAACTTCGGATCATTCGGGAGGCAGAGGGGGTCATAGATAGGAGCTTCAGGGAAGTAGTTACACCAAAGACTGGAGATAGATGGGTAACTGTAAGAGGGACTGGGAAGAAGCAGTCAGTGCAGGGACCCCCTGCGGTCGTTCCCCTGAGTAACAAGTATACCGTTTGGATACTTGTGGGTGGGGACGACTTACCAGGGGTAAGCCATGGGGTACGGGCCTCTGGCACGGAGGTCTGTCCCTGTTGCTCAGAAGGGAAGGGGGGAAAGGAGTAGAACATTAGTAATTGGGGACTCAATAGTCAGGGGCACAGATAGGAGATTTTGTGGGAGCGAGAGAGACTCACGTTTGGTATGTTGCCTCCCAGGTGCAAGGGTACGTGATGTCTCGGATCGTGTTTTCCGGGTCCTTAAGGGGGAGGGGGAGGGGGGAGCAGCCCCAAGTCGTAGTCCAAATTGGCACTAACGTCATAGGTAGGAAAGGGGACAAGGATGTCAGGCAGGCCTTTAGGGAGCGAGGATGGAAGCTCAGAGTGAGAACAAACAGAGTTGTTATCTCTGGGTTGTTGCCCGTGCCACGTGATAGTGAGACGAGGAATAGGGAGAGAGAGCAATTAAACACGTGGCGACAGGGATGGTGCAGGCGGGAGGGATTCAGATTTCTGGATAACTGGGGCTCTTTCTGGGGAAGGTTGGGACCTCTATAGACAGGATGGTCTACATCTGAACCTGAGGGCACCATATCCTGGGGGGGAGATTTGTTAGTGCTCTTTGGGGGGTTTAAACTAATTCAGCAGGGGCATGGGAACCTGGATTGTAGTTTTGAGGTACGGGAGATTGAGAGTATAGAGGTCAGGAGCACAGATTTGACTTCGCAGGAGGGAGCCAGTGTTCAGGTAGGTGGTTTGAAGTGTGTCTACTTCAATGCCAGGAGTATACGAAATAAGGTAGGGGAACTGGCAGCATGGGTTGGTACCTGGGACTATCGATGTTGTGGCCATTTCAGAGACATGGATAGAGCAGGGACAGGAATGGTTGTTGCAGGTTCCGGGTTTAGGTGTTTTAGTAAGCTCAGAGAAGGGGGCAAAAGAGGGGGAGGTGTGGCGCTGCTAGTCAAGGACAGTATTACGGTGGCGGAAAGGATGCTAGATGGGGACTCTTCTTCTGAGGTAGTATGGGCTGAGGTTAGAAACAGGAAAGGAGAGGTCACCCTGTTGGGAGTTTTCTATAGGCCACCTAATAGTTCTAGGAATGTAGAGGAAAGGATGGCGAAGATGATTCTGGAAAAGAGCGAAAGTAACAGGGTAGTTGTTATGGGAGACTTTAACTTTCCAAACATTGACTGGAAAAGATATAGTTCGAGTACATTAGATGGGTCGTTCTTTGTACAATGTGTGCAGGAGGGTTTCCTGACACAATATGTTGACAGGCCACATTGGATTTGGTTTTGGGTAATGAACCAGGCCAGGTGTTAGATCTGGAGGTAGGTGAGCACTTTGGAAACAGTGACCACAATTCGGTGACCTTTACGTTAGTGATGGAAAGGGATAAGTATACCCCGCAGGGCAAGAGTTATAGTTGGGGGAAGGGCAATTATGATGCCATTAGACATGACTTGGGATGTGTAGGTTGGAGAAGTAGGCTGCAACGGTTGGGCACACTGGATATGTGGAGCTTGTTCAAGGAACAGCTATTGCATGTTCTTGATAAGTACGTACCAGTCAGGCAGGGAGGAAGGGGTCGAGCGAGGGAACCGTGGTTTACCAAAGAAGTGGAATCTCTTGTTAAGAGGAAGAAGGAGGCCTATGTGAAGATGAGGCGTGAGGTTTCAGTTGGGGCGCTTGATAGTTACAAGGAAGCGAGGAAGGATCTAAAGAGAGAGCTAAGACGAGCAAGGAGGGGACATGAGAAGTCTTTGGCAGGTAGGATCAAGGAAAACCCAAAAGCTTTCTATAGGTATGTCAGGAATAAAAGAATGACTAGGGTAAGAGTAAGGCCAGTCAAGGACAGTGGTGGGAAGTTGTGTGTGGAGGCTGAGGAGATAAGCGAGATACTAAATGAATACTTTTGTCAGTATTCACTCAGAAAAAGATAATATTATGGAGGAGAATGCTGAGACCCAGGCTATTGGAATAGATGGCATTGAGGTGCGTAGGGAAGAAGTGTTGGCAATTCTGGACAAGGTGAAAATAGATAAGTCCCCGGGGCCTGATGGGATTTATCCTCGGATTCTCTGGGAAGCCAGGGAAGAGATTGCTGAGCCTTTGGCTTTGATATTTAGGTCATCATTGGCTACAGGAATAGTGCCAGAGGACTGGAGGATAGCAAATGTGGTCCCTTTGTTCAAGAAGGGGAGTAGAGATAACCCCGGTAACTATAGGCCGGTGAGCCTAACGTCTGTGGTGGGTAAAGTCTTGGAGAGGATTATAAAAGATACGATTTATAATCATCTAGATAGGAATAATATGATTAGGGATAGTCAGCATGGTTTTGTGAAGGGTAGGTCATGCCTCACAAACCTTATCGAGTTCTTTGAGAAGGTGACTGAACAGGTAGACGAGGGTGGAGCAGTTGATGTGGTGTATATGGATTTCAGTAAGCGTTTGATAAGGTTCCCCACTGTCGGCTATTGCAGAAAATACGGAGGCTGGGGATTGAGGGTGATTTAGAGATGTGGATCAGAAATTGGCTAGTTGAAAGAAGACAGAGAGTGGTAGTTGATGGGAAATGTTCAGAATGGAGTTCAGTTACAAGTGGCGTACCGCAAGGATCTGTTCTGGGGCCGTTGCTGTTTGTCATTTTTATAAATGACCTGGAGGAGGGCGCAGAAGGATGGGTGAGTAAATTTGCAGACGACACTAAAGTCGGTGGAGTTGTAGACAGTGCGGAAGGATGTTGCAGGTTACAGAGGGACATAGATAAGCTGCAGAGCTGGGCTGAGAGGTGGCAAATGGAGTTTAATGTGGAGAAGTGTGAGGTGATTCACTTTGGAAAGAATAACAGGAATGCGGAATATTTGGCGAATGGTAAAATTCTTGGTAGTGTGGATGTGGATCTCGGTGTCCATGTACATAGATCCCTGAAAGTTGCCACCCAGGTTGATAGGGTTGTGAAGAAGGCCTATGGTGTGTTGGCCTTTATTGGTAGAGGGATTGAGTTCCGAAGCCATGAGGTCATGTTGGAGTTGTACAAAACTCTAGTACGGCCGCATTTGGAGTATTGCGTACAGTTCTGGTCTCCTCATAATAGGAAGGACGTGGAAGCTTTGGAACGGGTGCAGAGGAGATTTACCAGGATGTTGCCTGGTATGGAGGGAAAATCTTATGAGGAAAGGCTGATGGACTTGAGGTTGTTTTCGTTAGAGAGAAGAAGGTTAAGAGGTGACTTAATAGAGGCATACAAAATGATCAGAGGGTTAGATAGGGTGGACAGCGAGAGCCATCTCCCGCGGATGGAGGTGGCTAGCACGAGGGGACATAGCCTTAAATTGAGGGGTAATAGATATAGGACAGAGGTCAGAGGTGGGTTTTTTACGCAAAGAGTGGTGAGGCCGTGGAATGCCCTACCTGCAACTGTAGTGAACTCGCCATCATAGAGGGCATTTAAAAGTTTATTGGATAAGCATATGGATGATAAGGGCATAGTGTAGGTTAGATGGCCTTTAGTTTTTTTCCATGTCGGTGCAACATCGAGGGCCGAAGGGCCTGCACTGCGCTGTATTGTTCTATGTTGTCCAGGAACTGGTGCAATCGCACCACCATTGCCCTCGGTATCTTATTCATCCGCAGCTTCCTCACAATCACTCTTTGCGCCCTGTCCACCTCCAAGTGGCTGAGTAAACCTTCTCCCATCAGCTTCTTGAGCATACCACCTATGACTCGGCGTCCGATCCCTCAATACCCTTCGGGAGACCAACGATCCTCGGGTTCTGCTTGCGCGACATGTACTCCAAATCCTCCACCTTCTCTCGCAGCCTTTTCTGGTGGTCCCTCATCATCGCCATCTCCGCCGCCATCATGGTTAGTTGGACCTTGTGCTCAGCCACCGCTTCTTTCACCTTCTTGATCGCCTGTCCCAGGGTTCGATTGCAGGTACTCCTGCCTTCGGTTGGCAAAGCTCTCCTGGAGGAAGTTCACCAGCTGCTCCGTTGACCACTGCGACAGAAATCCCAGTCACTGAGCCTCCGCCATGTTTTCCTGTGCCGCTGACTTCACTCCCTTCTTTGTCGAACAACCTCTTCTTTGCAGACCACTTCTGGTCCACGACTCCATAAACTGGGAGGGCATTCTTTTCTTCACCAGCCTCCAAAAGTCCACCACGAGCGGGAGGTACCAAATGAGTGACCTCTTGCTCCATGGCCGCCACCAGAAACCGACACCCGCTTATTGATCAAGATTGCAACCCCCCTAGTTTTAGAGTCTAGCCCCGAGTAAAATACATGCCCAACCCAATCCTTCCTCAGCCTAGTCTGATCCACTACCCTCAGGCATGTCTCCTGTAACATTACCACGTCCGCCTTCAAACTCTTCAAATGTGCAAACACGTGAGCCCTCTTGACTGGCCCATTCAGCCCCCTCACGTTCCACGTGACGAGCCTGGTCGTCCCACCTGACCGATCAAACGTTACCCTTCTTAGGCCAGCCTCCAGCTTGTATCCCGTTCCTCCTCAGGCTCTCCCTCGGGCGTTCACCATCATCGACTTCCAATTTGTCTCTAAGCTCCAAGCTCCAGTTCCTCCCTGTCAGCAGAACAATTTCTTCACCCCATTAACAAAATAACAATCCCAACCCCCAAACTGATCATCTGCTCGCCCCCCAATGCGCTTCCGTGAACTAGCCCGCCCAGCTAGCCTGGTAGCCCCTGACCATGGCACCAAGCATCCTACCCCCCTCCCATTCTAACATACATATGCAAAACATAATCCCCAAAAAACACACAGAAGAAAATTCCACCTACCATCCCCCATTAAGAACAAAGTTAACCCGCATACAAACTGAGCAACGGCCCAAACTTGACACAAAAACAATACATACAAAACCCAAAGAAAAAAATTAATTTAGCAGCATAGGTACAGATTACTCGCCCCCAGTTCAATGCCCTCCATCACCTGCCAGTCCCCTGTCCTTCACAAAGTTCATCGCCTCATCCGGCGATCTGAATTAAAGTTCTTGACTCATTAGTGACCCACAAACAAGCTGGGTACAACATGCCTAACTTCATCCCTTGACGAGGGCTGATTTAATTTTTTTGAAGCTCGCACTTCTTTTAGCCAGTTCCGCACCTAAGTCCTGGTAAATACCGGCATGGTAGCATAGTGATTAGCACGGCTGCTTCACAGCGCCATGGTCCCAGGTTCGATTCCCGGCTTGGGTCACTGTCTATGCGGAGTCTGTACGTTCTCCCCGTGTCTGTGTTGGTTTCCGCTGGGTGCTTCAGTTTCCTCCCACAGTCCAAAGATGTGCAGGTTAGGTGGATTGACCATGATAAATTGACCTTGGTGTCCAAAAAGGTTAGGTGGGGTTACTGGGTTTGGCTGGAGGCGTGGGTTACTGGGTTAGGGTGGACGTGTGGGGCGCTCTTTCCAAGAGCTGGTACAGATTCGACAGACCGAATGGCCTCCTTCTGCACTGTATTGATTCTGTGAAATACGCAGCTCGTTATCTTCCCATTTGCAGCTCCTCGTCTGCTTGTCCAGGAACCGGTGCATTCTTATCACCATTGCCCTTGGCGGCTCATTCATCCGCGGCTTCCTCATAAGCACTCTGTGCGCCTTGTCCACCTCCAAGGGTCGGGTAAACGCACCTTCCCCCAGCAGCTTCTTGAACATACGCGCCATTTATACCCCTGCGTCTGATCCCTCGCTGCCCTCCGGGAGGCCAATGATTCTCAAGTTCTGCCTGCGCGATCTGCTCTTCAGATCATCCACTTTCTCTTGCAGCCTTTTCTGGTGATCCCTCATCAGCCCCATCTCCACTGCCACCGCAGTTAGCTGGTCCTCGTGCTCAGCCACCTCCTCTTCCACCTTCTGGATTGCCTGGCCCTGGGCTTCCAATCTTTGCTCCATCAGTTCAATCCCCAGATTAATCGGGTCCAGGTACTCTTGTCTTTGCTTAGCAAAGCTCTCCTGAAGGAATTTGACCAGCTGCTCCGTTGACCACAGGGCTGACAATCCGAGTCCCTGAGCCTCCGCCATGTTTTCCTGTGCCGCAGACTCCACTCCCTTCTTTGACCAACGATCTCTCCTTTTCAGAGCACTTCTGGTTCACAATCCATAAACTGGTGGGGGATTCTTCTCCTCTACCTCACCAGTCTCACCGATCAAATCCCCATAGGTGGGGAAAAAGGTCCCAAAGGTCCACCACGAGTGGGAGCTACCAAATAAACGACCATCAGCAGTCCATGGCCGCCACCGGAGGTTTTGCTGCAGATTTTTGAAGAGACAAAGGCAAATTCAGATCTCGAATACATTTCACCCAACTCGTTATGACCTACTAAAACCACTGTTCCCTAACGGGCGTGATGTGATACCACAACATATCTCCCATTTGTTCCAGATTTTCTCCAGAGTGCTTAAAATTTTTGCTTTTAACTGCCGTCATTGAGTTTCCATAAATCAAGACTTGAATTGAGTAATTTAGACTCATTGTTTCTGGAAATTTAAAAATCAATCAATTGTCTGCTGAAATAGTTTAAAAAATATAAATTTAGAGTATCCAATTTTGTTCTTACAATTAAGGGGTAAATTAGCATGGCCAATTCACCTACCCTGCACATCTTTTTGGGATGTGGGGGTGAGACCCACACAGACATGGGGAGAATGTGCAAACTCCACACGGACAGTGACCCAGGGACAGGATTGAACCTGGGACTTTGGTGCTGCGATGCAGCACTGCGCCATTGTGCTGCCACTGTTGAAATAGTTAACTTCTGTGCTCTAATTTATTTCCTATCCTTGAATTGCTCCTTTAAATCTATTTCAATTTAGGTACTTAACCAAATTTGAAAGAAATCTTAACATTTCACTTTTAACTGGTTTTGAAGAAATCAAGTTGGATCACTGCCAAACTGCAAGCCTATAATCATGACCTTTACTCAACAGTACAAGCTTGTATTTCTCTGCAACCCTCCGTAGTAGCAGAAGCCACTGTTTCGACTTTCCTTGTCTGGATATGTTCACACAGTCTTTCAATTGTTCTTTCATATTATTCATATCATGTTATTTTTCCCCAGACCCTTTTAATATCTTAAGACAATTGTCTTGTGGAGGTACCATACTTGTCCGCAATCTCTGTACTAGCATTAGTCAAGTCAATTGGCTGCTCTATATGAGCCTTGTTATCTGGAGCATTTCTTCTGCAGAAATATCTGGTGGGCTTAGCCACCCCTAGAAGTTGTAGGCAGATTTACAACTGCCATTCAACTCCGAAATAGCATTTTTTTTTTTTTTTTAAATAATTTTTATTGAAATTTTTCGATACAAACATTTACCCCTACTACATTTTAAATTAAAACACAACAAATCCCCCCTGGGAAAATCCTCCCCACGCCCTCCCCCGCGCGCACCCCCCCCCTCCTCCCCCCCCCCCCCCCGCCCCCCCCCCCCCCCCCCCCCCCCCCCCCCCCCCGCGCTACCAGTCTAGCAACCAAACCGTTTTTCCTTTCTGCCGATGGCCTCGGGCAGTCATTGCCCGCGACCCCCCGCTGACGTGCCCCCTTCGTTGCTATCCCCCCCCCCCCCTCCTTCCCATCCCCTCCCCCCCCCCCCCCCTTTGCTCCCCGGGTTGCTGCTGTTCGGCCTCTCGTTCCTATCTCTGATCCAGAAGTCAAGGAAGGGCTGCCACGCCGGAGAACCCCTGTACCGACCCTCTCAGGGCGAATTTGATTCTTTCCAATTGGATGAAGCTTGCCATGTCGTTTAACCAGGTGTTAACACTTGGTGGCCTTGTGTCCCTCCACTGAATCAAGATCCTTCTCCGAGCTACCAAGGACGCAAAGGCCAATATTCCGGCCTCCCCTGCCTCCTGTACTCCTGGCTCCACCCCAACCCCAAAAATCGCTAGCCCCCACCCTGGTTTGACCCTGGTTCCCACCACTCTCGATACCGTCCCCGCCACCCCCTCCCAGAACTCTTCCAGTGCCGGGCACATCCAGAACATATGTACATGGTTCGCAGGGCTTCCCGAACACCTAACACACCTGTCCTCACCCCCGAAGAACCGACTCATCCTAGTCCCCGTCATATGGGCTCTGTGCAGCACCTTAAATTGGATGAGGCCCAACCTTGCGCACGACGACGACGAATTGACCCTCTCTAAGGCATCCGCCCATGTCCCATCTTCTATCTGCTCTCCCAGCTCCGCTTCCCACTTGTCTTTCAGCTCCTCTATCGATACCTCCTCCACCTCCTGCATTATTTTGTAGATGTCCGAGACCTTCCCTTCTCCGACCCAGACCCCTGACAGCACCCTATCACTCACCCCTCTATCGGGAAGCAAGGGAAATCCTTCCACCTGTCGTCTGGCAAATGCCTTCACCTGCAGGTATCTAAACGTGTTCCCCGGGGGGAGCTCAAACTCTCCTCCAGCTCTCCCAGGCTCGCAAACCTCCCCTCTATGAACATGTCCCTCAGTTGCCTGATGCCCGCCCTTGTCCAGCTCTGGAATCCCCGCCAGTGTTCCCCGGGACAAATCTGTGGTTCCCTCTCAGTGGCGCTGCCATCAGACCCCCCACTGCCCCCCTGTGTCGCCTCCACTGCCCCAGATTTTAAGGGTGGGCCGCCACTACCGGACTCGTGGTATACCTTGTGGGGGGGAGCGGCCATGGTGCCGTTACTAGCGCCCCCCAGGCTTGTATTGCCGCAGGACGCCCTCTCCATACGTTTCCAAGCTGCCCCCTCCCCCTCCATCACCCACTTGCGCACCATCGATGCGTTCGCCGCCCAGTAGTATCCGGAAAGATTGGGTAGCGCTAATCCTCCCCTATCCCTACTCCGTCCAAGAAATCCTTCTCACTCTAGGGGTGCCATGTGCCCACACATAGCCCATAATGCTGCTAGTACCTTCTTGAAGAGGCCCTGGGGAGAAAGATGGGCAAGCACTGAAACAGAAACAAGAACCTCGGGAGGACCGTCATTTTGACTGACTGCAACCTCCCTGCTAGCGACAGCGGTACCATGTCCCACCTCTTGAACTCCTCCTCCATCTGCTCCACCAGCCTTGAAAAAGTTCAGCTTGTGGAGGGTCCCCCAGTTCCTTGCCACCTGCACCCCAAGTACCTGAAGCTCTTTACTGCTCTCTTAAAGGGGAGCCGCCCAATTCCCTCCCCCTGATCTCCCGGGTGTATCACAAAGACCTCGCTTTTACCCACATTTAATTTATATCCCGAAAAGTCCCCAAACTCCGCTAGTATGTCCATTACCTCCGCATTCCCCCTTCCGGGTCCGCCACATATAACAACAAATCATCCGCATAGAGTGATACCCGATGTTCCTCCCTCCATTGTCAGTCCTCTCCACCCCCCTGAACCCCTCAGTGCCATCGCCAACGGTTCGATCGCTAATGCAAATAGTAAGGGGGATAGGGGGCATCCCTGCCTGGTACCTCGATGAGCCCAAAATACTCTGACCTCCTCCCGTTTGTAACCACACTCGCCATCGGGGCCGAATACAGCAGCTTCACCCACTTGATAAATCCCTCCCCAAACCCAAACCGTTCCAGCGTCCTCCACAGGTATTCCCACTCCACCCTATCGAATGCCTTCTCCGCATCCAGTGCTACCACTATCTCAGCCTCCCCCTCCACTGCTGGCATCATAATCACATTCAACAGTCTCCGGACATTTGTGTTAAGTTGTCGTCCCTTTACGAACCCCGTCTGGTCCTCATGGATTACCCTGGCACACAATCCTCTATTCTGGTTGCCAGGACCTTTGCCAACAGTTTGGCATCTACATTCAAGAGGGAGATAGGCCTGTAGGACCCGCACTGTACAGGGTCTTTGTCCCGCTTCAGGATCAAGGAGATCAGGGCCTGTGACATTGTCGGGGGCAGAACCCCCCCCTCTCGCGCCTCATTGAAGGCTCACACCAGCACTGGACCCACCAAGTCCACATACTTCTTATAAAATTCCACCGGGAACCCATCCGGCCCCGCGCCTCCCCGCCTGCATCTGGCCTATCCCTTTAACTAGCTCCTGCAGCTCTATCGGCGCCCCCAGCCCCTCCACCCGTTCCTCCTGGACCTTTGGAACCTCAATCTATCGAGGAAGTTCTCCATTCCCCCCCTCCTCCTGGGCGGCTCAGACCGGTACAATTCCCTGTAGAAATCCCTGAAGACCCCGTTCACCTCTTGCCACTTCTGCACTACGTTCCCTCCCTTCTCTCTCACTCCGACCAATCTCTCTGGCTGCATCTCGCTTGCGCAGCTGGTGTGCTAGCATCCTGCTCGCCTTTTCCCCGTACTCATAGACCGCGCCCTGTGCCCTTCTCCATTGCGTCTCCGCCTTCCTAGTGGTCAGTAGGTCAAACTGGGCCTGTAAACTGCGCCGCTCCCTCAACAGCCCCTCCTCTGGTGTCTCCGCATACCTCCTGTCCACTTCTATAAGTTCCCCCACCAGTCTCTCCCTCTCCTGCCTCTCCTTCCTTTCTCTGTGTGCCCTTATGGAGATCAGCTCTCCTCTGATCACTGCTTCAGGCCTCCCAGACTACCCCACCTTCACCTCGCCCGTGTCGTTCGTGCCCAGATATCTCTCAATGCCATTCCTGGACCCTTCGCACACCTCATCGTCCGCCAGCAGCCCCACATCCAGGCGCCACAACGGACGCTGGTCCCGTGCTTCCCCAGTTCTACCTCTACCCAGTCTGGTGCATGGTCCGAAATCGCAATGGCCGAGTACTTCCGTGTCCTGCACTCTCGAAATCAGCCCCCTGCCTCAGTACAAAAAAGTCTATTCTGGAGTACACCCTGTGGACGTGGGAGAAAAAAGAATACTCCCTCGCCCTTGGCCTGCCAAAATCTCCAAGGGTCTACCCCCCCCATCTGCTCCATGAACCCCCTTAGCACCTCTGCCGCTGCCGGCCTCCTATTCGTCCTGGAACTCGATCTGTCCAGCCCAGGGTCGAGCACTGTATTGAAGTCCCCCCCCATGATCAGGCCCCCTGCCTCCAGACCCGGAATGAGCCCAACAGGCGCCTCATAAAACCCGCGTCATCCCAATTCGGGGCATACACATTCACCAGCACCACATTCTCTCCCTGCAGCCTAACCCTTCACCATCACGTACCTACCCTCCTTATCTGCTACCACCTGCGCCGCCTACGAACGACACCCTCTTTCCCACCAAAATCGCCACCCCCCGGTTTCTTTGTGTCCAAGCCTGAGTGGAACACCTGTCCCACCCACCCCTTCTCAGGGTACCTGGTCTACTACTCTCAAGTGAGTCTCCTGCAACATTGCCACATCCGCCTGCAGTTCCTTTAGGTGTGAAAAAAACCCTGCTCTCTTGACCGGCCCATTCAGCCCCCTCACGTTCCAAGTAATCAACCGGGTCGCGGAGCTACCTGTCCCTTTCCCCTGTCTATTAGCCATGTCCTGTCCCCTGTTCGCCCCGGGTCGACCCTCCCCTTCTGACCCGTTCCCCATGGCGATGCCCCCCCCCCCCCCCCTCTCTCCTCCCGTTCTTCCCTTCCCGTCCTCGGCCTTTCCAGCAGCAACCCGGTATCCCCCCCTAACCCCCCTGGCTAGGACCCCTCCTAGCCGCGGTGTATCCACCATCGTACTCCCGAGAGTCAGCTGATTTTCGCTGACCCGGCTGCCCCTGCCACACTCCGACCCCCCCGATGTGGGGGGGGAGGGGCCTCCCCCCCCCCTTGCCATCCCTCTCTGACCCCGCTTCAGCGCGGGAAAAGCCGCCATTGCTGGCCCCCCCCCACTCTTCTCTCCTCCCCCTTCCCCCGTCCCGCGCGCGGGAAACAGGGGAAAGCCCGCGCTTTCGCCCGGCCACACCCTACCCCGCCATCTTCAATTCCACCCCCGTCCCCATCCAAGCCCATAAAAAAGCCCCTTAAAACGAGAGGAAGAAAAAAGAGAAAAAGAAACCCGCATAACCAACTTGCACCCCCCCCGTCCCGCCTCCCCAACTTAACAATATACAATATAAATAACAAATCTCAAATAAATACATAAATACATAACTATGCCTGCATAACTAAATAACTACCCAATAATAACGTATTTAACCATCACCCTCCATCGAACAGAACAGTAACCATAACCCTTAAAGAACAGATCAAAAAACAGTAAAAAAGCCCCCCCTACAACAACAATAATTAAGGGAAGTTGGCAACGGGAAGAGACACACAAAAAGGAACAAAGAAACCCCCCATAACACAAGTTTCAAAGAAACCAAACGATCCATCAACTTTAACCAAGTTCCGACCTGGCCTAAGAAAGACATGGGCCACTTGATCAGTCAAGGGTACTCGGGCGGCCTCGACCGCCGGCGTTCCCAAGTTCTAGTTCAGGTCCAGCTTTTCCTCCCGAACAAAAGTCCATGCCTCCTCTGGGGTCTCAAAGTAATGGTGCTGGTCCTTGTAGGTGACCCACAAGCGCGCTGACTGCAGCATTCCGAACTTGATCCTCTTTGCGTGCAGCACCGCCTTCGTCCGGTTAAACCGGGCCCGCCGCTTTGCCACCTCCGCACTCCAGTCCTGATATATCCGCACCGTCGAATTCTCCCATTTGCTGCTTTTCTCCCTCTTGGCCCACCTCAGCACTTTCTCCCGATCACAGAAACGCTGGAATCGCACCAGCACCGCCCTCGGGGGCTCGTTCGCCCTAGGCCGCCTAGCCATGACCCGATATGCTTCTTCCAGCTCCAGAGGCGATGGACCGGCCCCCTCTCCCATCAGGGAGCTCAGCATCTCCGCTACATATTTCGGGAGATCAGGCCCCTCCAGGCCTTCTGCTAGGCCCAGGATCCTCAAGTTCTTCCGCCTCATTCGAGTGTCCAGCTCCTCAAAGCGGCTCTGCCATTTCAGGTGGAGTGCCTCGTGCACCTCCACCTTCCCCACGAGGACCGTGGCCTCCTCCTCCCTTGCAGTCATCTCCTGCTGCAGCTCTCTTATCGACGCCTCTTGGGTCGCCTGGGCCCCCATCAGCCTTGTGGTCGTCGCGTTCATAGACTCTAAGAGTTCCACTTTCAGCTCCGTAAAACACCGGAGGAGAGCGGCCTGCTGCTCCTCCGCCCATTTTCTCCAATCTTCTAGTGCGCCACCGGCCGCCATTTTGGTCCTCTTCCCCGCTTTTTTCGGGGAGCTGCTGCCGCTTTTTTTGTCGCCCCACTCCGAGTACCGACCATAAAGTTGGTCTCACTCTCCTCAGGGAGCCTTCCCCCACCGGGATTCGTCTTTACAGTACCGTCGGGGCCCTCCAATTGGCCCTTAAACACCTTTGTCGCAGGAGCTGCCAAATGTGCGACTTAGCTGGTCATAGCCGCAACCGGAAGTCCCGAAATAGCATTTTTTAACCCCGGACATCAAGTCGTAGATTATTCTCTAGTCAGGGGATACTGGGACTTGGGCCAATTTCAACCCGGACATAAGGTACGACGCACCGACTTTAAACGGCTGTAGATATGAGGGTCTCTTACTTTGATTCTGCCGATCTTCTGCCCGATGCCTTGGTGTGGTGTTTGGTCTCTTCCTTCCAGCACTCCTGACTGTCTTGCCAAATTGTTGGGACTCTTATTTTACCTTCTAATAATAATCAGTAATCCGGTCGGTGGGAGGTGTCGAAAATATGACTTCATTACTAATTACTCACTTGAATACACTTGAATAAGAACAAGAACTGAATAAAAATTTAGAAACTAAATATCAAACAAAACATAAAAAGGTCAACCACATGGCAGAAAGCATAATCACTCAAAAGAAATCACTTGAACACAAACAAGCTGATAGATGATTCAAGAATTAAGGAGCAAAGACCTCAACCACGAGGTCCTACTTTTAAGGGAATTCTTATCTCTGGTTTAATCCCTCATTTACTTTCATTGGCTTCTAATTCTCAGCTGAGACCTTCTGGTTTGTTCAAATGAATGTCTGTTACTTAGAGAATGCTTTGTTAATCAAACATTGGACAGTACTCAAGATTGACTGGTGCCTATCAAAACTACCTTAGCGTCTCTGTGTACAATCTTAGGAAAAGTACTGCATATATTTTCCCTCACCTGTCATGTTACACAGCTTGGCGGAGACCTTGCTAGAACTGATTAGTTGATTAGGCAGAACATTCTCAGTGCTGAATATACTGGAATGCAATGGTTAATTCATTATGAGAAAATGATTGGATTCCCACAGTCAAGACACTTAATATTTTTGCAGCTTAGCTACATGTATTCAACTAGAACCTATATGAATAACCATGATGTGGAGATGCCCGGCGTTGGACTGGGGTAAGCACAGTAAGAAGTCTTACAACACCAGGTTAAAGTCCAACATGTTTGTTTCAAACACTAGCTTTCGAAGCACTGCTCCTTCCTTAGGATTCACCTGAGGAAGGAGCAGTTATCCGAAAGCTAGTGTTTGAAACAAACATGTTGGACTTTAACCTTGTGCTGTAAGACTTCTTACTATATGAATAAGGCTATGAATAAAACTAGACTCTCAGCTGGCAAAAAGCTGACTCTGACTTCACCAAAATTGATGATGACTCGAAACAAATTGTTGCTTTGTTTGCTGGAGGAATGCACACTTTATTTCAAAAGCCTTTAAGTGAAGATATTCCTCAACTATATTGAGAAAGAATAACTAATGACACATTGCATGTCCATGAAGTATATTAATGACCTACTTCTGCAAAAAGCCATGTGACTACAACATATGTAGAATTCTATTCTACCTCTCGGATTTTGGATTGAATTAACTCAAACTTAATTGTACCTCTTGCCAGGTTTTGCAGAAAGCACGCATGCGCTGACTATGCTCATTGTGCAGAATGTGCACTGCCATGTCACCGAGTGCACAGAAAACACACAGTTGACTGGAAATTGTTTCCCGATAAACCAGTCGCCTGAAGTCGACTCTGTGGGCAGCTCTGTTCCAAGTTAAGGGCTGTCGAAGGAGTGCAGTGGTGGTAGAGTCAGTTCATAATTTCATAAAGAAATTGAATAATTATGTGAAGAGGACTTATTTGAAGGGCTACACCGGAAATCTGGGGAAAGAGCCGTGTTGCTCTTGCAGAGAGCTGGCACAGACACAACAAACTGAATAAAGTCCTATGCCACTCCCCTGCCCTCACTGACAACCCTCCCCCCTCACGACCCACCCCGCCCCAGCTCCTACAAAAACTTATCTCGCCATGACTCAACTGTGGGCTGCGTCGCTCTTCAATTTTGTGGGTGTCGTTTCGGCAATGGTCACTGCCTCCTTGATGATGCTGTTTAGTAAAAGATCTGCCAGCCTTGGATTGGTTGGCAGCTCTTGGTGGGTGAATTTCCAACCCAGGGTGGTTGTTGCCCGAGGGGCACTTAATACAGGTGAGTCTTCCTCGATGAGGCAATGACAAGTCTCCTGCTGGCTCTCCAGCTGGCAGGTGAGAGCCCGACCTCCATAAAATCCCCCCCCCACCCCAGTGTTAGTTTGTTAGTTTTGCATGGTGCATTCAATAAATAGAGACATAATCTAAGCTGTTGGTATGTTTACCTGAATGTGCCCTGAACAGCTCTGCTGCACGAACCTGCAACATGTTAATATGTACATTTACTGCCAATTAAAGTTGTATGCAAACTCTAGACCAAGCGTATACATCCAGAGACTAACGTTTTGACCTAGGTATCAGTGTAGCTCAGTGGCTAGCACTTTTTCCTCTGTTCAAATTCCACCATCACCTTGGCCATAAAATCTAGGAATATTGAGGCAATGTTTATTATTTGTCTTTTGGGCAAAGCACAAGTGTTCAGGCCATCTTGAGGCTGTGGTGCTTTAAGTTGCTGTTGCTTTGTATAACATTGTCTTTGTGACTCAAATGACAGCAGTATTTACCAGTATTGCCATAAATCACAGCTCCTCATGCTTTACCATTGTTCCTTGTAAGAAGTTTTACAACACCAGGTTAAAGTCCAACAGGTTTGGTTGGAATCGCTAGCTTTCGGAGTGTAGCTCTTTCATCACATGGTGTTGTAAGACTTCTTACTGTGCCCACCCCAGTCCAATGCCAGCACCTCCACACCTTATCCCTTGCCATAAATCACAAGTATTTATGATGTTTCCATCTATTTTGCAGAGCTTAGGATAGCCACTACCTTTGAGCGTATTATTGGATGTAAACATGAAGACCTCGATAATGTAGAAAGAACAAGATAATTTACTCGGAGATGATCTTGAGACAGATTTAGAAATTTTCACCAGTGCTCAGGATGATCTGTCTAGGACACTGTGTAAATTAGTTTTTTAACTTAAGAACAACTAACAAAGAAAACTACAGCACAGGAACAGGCCCTTCGGTCTTCCAAGCCCGTGCCGACCATGCTACCTGACTAAACTACAATCTTCTACACTTCTTGGGTCCGTATCCCTCTATTCCCATCCTATTCATGTATTTGTCAAGATGCCCCTTAAATGTCACTATCGTCCCTGCTTCCACCACCTCCTCCGGCAGCGAGTTCCAGGCACCCACTACCCTCGGTGTAAAAAAACTTGCCTCAGACATCTACTCTAAATCTTGCCCCTCGCACCTTAAACCTATGCCCCCTGGCAATTGACCCTGGGGAAAGTGGTGCAGTAAGGAAGAACACTGGGAGTGCATGTTAATTTGGATAAAAATATTTAACTTGGATATAAACTGGTAGCTAAGAGTGCAGGTGTTGAGTGTGATGGTTCTATCGCAGGTCAAAACTGATCCGCAAAACTAAAATATTTACTTGCCACTAAGTTGACCATGTTTAAAATCTTTCCTTTCTCCATTCAAATTTCACAGGTGCCAGAATTGGTCATCGATCGTTGCTGAGGTACTATAAACAACATTTTGGTATCTCTAGAGCGGTGGCTGCCCCTGGGACTCGTGTGATAGGCAGAGTGCTGCAGCAGTACAAAGCACGAGGCTGGACGAGTGAACTTGGTACGTCATAGCAAAATACTGCAGATTTTGGAAATCTGAAATAAAACAGAAATGCTAGAAATATTCAGTAGGTCAGGCCACATCTGTGGAGGGGAATACAGAGTTAACATTTCAGGTCACTGATATTTCATCAGAATAGATTTTAAACAAGTAGAGAAACGTTTGGAAAAAAACCCAGACAGGTTAGATTAAATGACAAAATAATAGGTTGAAGGGGCTGGTAATGGAACGAGTAACAAAACAAAATATGTCTGCAGTAGTATGAGCAGGGTGCATGGTGCACGGGTCAGGGATGTCTCAGATCAGCTGCAGAACATTCTGAAGGGGGAGGGTGAACAGCCAGTTGTCGTGGTGCATATAGGCACCAATGATATAGGTAAAAAACGGGATGAGGTCCTACAAGCAGACTTTAGGGAGTTAGGAGCCAAGTTGGACCTCAGAGCTAGTAATCCCAGGATTTCTACCAGTGCCACATGGTAGTCAGTAGAAATGAAAGAATAGGCAGGATGAATGCGTGGCTTAAGAGATGGTGCAGGAGGGAGGGATTCAGATTTTGGGGACATTGGGACAGGTTCTGGGGGAGGTGGGCTTACTACAAATTGGACGGTCTACACCAATGTCCTTGGGGATGCTTTTGCTAACACTGTTGGGGAGGGTTTAAACGAATGTGGCAGGGGGATGGGAACCAAACGAGGAGGCTATTGGACAGTAAGGAGGTAGTAACTAAAGCCTGTAAGGAACTAGATCATGAAATCAGCGTGACTAAGGGGAAGAGTAGGCAGGGAGCAGATATTGAACACAAAGGGACTGGTGGTCTGAGGTGCATTTGTTTTAATGCAAGAAGTGTAGGAGGTAAGGCAGATGAACTTAGGGCTTGGATTAGTACCTGGGAGGATGATGTTATTGCTATTACTGAGACTTGGTTGAGGGAAGGGCATGATTGGCAACTAAATATCCCAAGGATATCAATGCTTCAGGTGGGATGGAGAGGAAGGTAAAAGGGGTGGAGGAGTTGCATTACTGGTCAGCGAGGATATCACAGCTGAAGGAGGGCACTATGGAGGACTCGAGCAGTGAGGCGATATGGGCAGAGCTCAGAAATAGGAAGGGTGCGGTAACAATGTTGGGGCTGTACTACAGACCTCCCAACAGCGAGCGTAAGAAAGAGGTACAAATATGTAAACGGATTATGAAAAGATGTAGGAGCAACAGGGTGGTGGTGATAGGAGATTTTAATTTTCCCAACATTGACTTACAATTAGTCGGGATACACTTAGTGTCAGAGGTCTAGATGGAGCAGAATTTGTAAGGAGCATCCAGGAGGGTTTTCTAGAGCAGTATGTAAATAGTCCAACTCTGGAAGGGGCCATACTGGACCTGGTGTTGGGGAATGAGCCCGGCCAGGTGGTTGATGTTTCAGTCAGGGATTACTTTGGGAATAGTGATCACAATTCCGTAAGTTTTAGAATACTCATGGACAAAGACGAGAGTGGGCTAAAAGGAAGAGTGCTAAATTGGGGGAAGGCCAACTATACCAAAATTCGGCAGGAGCTGGGGAATGTGGCTTGGGAGCAGCTGTTTGAAGGTAAATCCACATTTGATATGTGGGAGGCTTTTAAAGAGAGGTTGATTCGAGTGCAGGATAGACAAGTCCCTGTGAAAATGAGGGATAGAAATGGCAAGATTAGGGAACCATGGATGACAGGTGAAATTGTGAGACTAGCTAAGAGGAAACAGGAAGCATACATAAGGTCTAGGCGACTGAAGACAGACAAAGCTTTGGAATAATATCAGGAATGTCAGACCAATCTGAAACGAGGAATCAAGAGGGCTAAAAGGGGTCATGAAATATCTTTAGCAAACAGGGTTAAGGAAAATCCCAAAGCCTTTTATTCATATATAAGGAGAAAGAGGGTAACTAGAGAAAGGGTTAGCCCACTCAAGGACAAAGGAGGAAAGTTATGCGTGGAGTCAGAGAAAATGGGTGAGATTCTTAACAAGTACTTTGCATCGATATTCACCGAGGAGAGGGACATGACGGATGTTGATGTTCGGGATGGATGTTTGATTACTCTAGGTCAAGTCGGCGTAAGGATGTGTCAGGTATTCTAAAAGTCATTCAGGTGGACAAGTCCCAGGTCCGGATGGAATCTCCCAGGTTAATGAGGGAAGTGAGAGAGGGAATAGCTGGGGCTATAAAGATATTTTTGCAGCATCCTTGAACACGGGTGAGGTACCAGAGGACTGGAGAATTGCTAATGTTGTCCCCTTGTTTAAGAAGGATAGCAGGGATATCCACGTAATTATAGACCGGTGAGCCTGACGTCAGCGGTAGGGAAGCTGCTGGAGAAGATACTGAGGGATAGGATCTATTCCCATTTGGAAGAAAATGGGCTTATCAGTGATGGGCAACATAGTTTTGTACAGGGAAGGTCATGTCTTACCAACTTAATAGAATTCTTTGAGGAAGTGACAAAGTTGATGAGGCAAGGGCTGTAGATGTCATATACATGGACTTCAGTAAGGCGTTTGATAAGGTTTCCCATGGTAGGCTGATGGAGAAAGTGAAGTCTCATGGAGTCCAGGGTGTACTGGCTAGATGGATAAAGAACTGGCTGGGCAACAGGAGACAGAGAGTAGTCGTGGAAGGGAGTGTCTCAAAATGGAGAACTGTGACCAGTGGTGTTCCACAGGGATCCGTGCTGGGACCACTGTTGTTTGTGATATCCACAAATGATCTGGACGAAGGTATAGGTGGTCTGATTAGCAAGTTTGCAGATGACACTAAGATTGGTGGAGTAGCAGATAGTGAAGGGGACTGTCAGAGAATACAACAGAATATAGATAGATTGGAGAGTTGGGCGGAGAAATGGCAAATGTGAGGTGATGCATTTTGGACGATCCAATTCAACAGCGAACTATACGGTAAATGAAAAAGCCCTGTGGAAAATTGATGTATAGAGTGATCTGGGTGTTCAGGTCCATTTTACCCTGAAGGTGGCTGCGCAGGTCGATAGTGGTCAAGAAGGCATACGGCATGCTTTCCTTCATCGGAAGGGGTATTAAGTACAAGAGTTGGCAGGTCATGTTAAAGTTGTATAGGACTTTGATTCGGCCACATTTGGAATACTGCATACAGTTTGAGGGGCAGCAGGGTAGCATGGTGGTTAGCATAAATGCTTCACAGCTCCAGGGTCCCAGGTTCAATTCCCGGCTGGGTCACTGTCTGTGTGGAGTCTGCACGTCCTCCCCCTGTGTGCGTGGGTTTCCTCCGGGTGCTCCGGTTTCCTCCCACAGTCCAAAGATGTGCAGGTTAGGTGGATTGGCCATGCTAAATTGCCCGTAGTGTCCTAATAAAAGTAAGGTTAAGGGGGGGGTTGTTGATTACGGGTATAGGGTGGATACGTGGGTTTGAGTAGGGTGATCATGGCTCGGCACAACATTGAGGGCCGAAGGGCCTGTTCTGTGCTGTACTGTTCTATGTTCTATGTTCTGGTCGCCACATTACCAAAAGGATGTGGATGCTTTGGAGAAGGTGCAGAGGAGGTTCACCAGGATGTTGCCTGGTATGGAGGGCGTGAGCTATGAAGAGAGGTTGAGTAGATTAGGATTATTTTCATTCGAAAGACGGAGGTTGAGGGGGGACGTCATTGAGGTCTACAAAATCATGAGAGGTATAGACAGGGTGGATAGCAAGAAGATTTTTCCCCAGAGTGGGGGACTTGATTACTATGGGTCATGAGTTCAAGGTGAGAGGGGAAAGGTTTCAGGGAGATATGTGTGGAAAGTTCTTTACGCAGAGGGTTGTGGGTGCCTGGAACGCATTGCCGGCGGAGGTGATAGACAGTGGTCCCATTTAAGATATATCTGGACAGATACATGAATGGGCAGAGAGCAGGGGGATACAGATCCTTAGAAAATAGGTGACAGTTTTAGATAGAGGATCTGGATCGGCGCAGGCTTGGAGGGCCGAAGACCCTTTTCCTGTGCCTGTGCTGTAATTTATCTTTGTTCTTTGAATGATGAACAGCTGTTGTCCAAATGCGAAAATTAAGAGAAAAACGAGAGTAAAACCAAATTGGGGATCAGAGGTTGTTGAACTGTGTTGAGTACGGAAGGGTGTAAAGTCTTTGTTGTTCATAAAAATCTTGAGTTTTGCTAACTGGCATTGTTCATTCAATAAATAGAGACACAGTAATCTAAGCTATTGATATGTTTACCTGAATGACCCCTGTGAAAAATTCCAGCTGTTTTATGGAATCCATTGTTCCAGTAAAAGTAACAAGTATGGTATTATTTGCTGTTTCAAATGTTTTTGCTTTGTTCTTTTTTCTATTTAATATTTCTTTTTAATATGATATTGTGGCAATAACAGAGACCTGGCTCAAGGAAGAACATCTGTATCCAGATGTTAAATATTCCTGGATACAAAATATTCAAAACAGATAGGAAAGAAAAGAACGAAAGAGGGAGGTGTGACACCATTGGTTATGCAGAGCATTGAGCTGTTGGAGAAAGGATGTCTCGGAGGATTCAAGAACAGAATCTATTTAGCCGGCTGAGGTTATGAAGGTCCAACCTTCTCAACCTTGCCCCACGCCTGAGGTGTGGTGATCCTCAGGTTAAATCCCCACCAGTGAGCTCTCCCCCTCAAGGGAGAAAACAGTCTATGGTCATCCAGAACTATGTCAACTTTACTTTTAGAGTAGTTTTAATAGGGTCTTTAATTACCCAAATATAGACTGGAACAGTGGTCGTGTAAAGGACTCAATGTTCCTAGATTGTGTTTAGGAAAATTATCTACAGCAGTATGTGTCCCGTCTGGTTCTTGGAATTGAGATGTATCAAGTGTCAGTGGGGGAACATATTGACTGATCATTGTACTGTAAGATTTTAGATGATGATAGAAAAGGAAAACGAGCAATCCAGAGTAAAAATAATTAACTGGGGTAGGAGCCGACTTCAATGGTGCAGACACAACAGTCTGAATGGGCTCTTTCTGCACCGTAATGGTTCTGTGATTCTGAAATGCTGTGATAATATGTGGTTGTAAAGTGGCGACTAAACCTTGTCTCTTTCCTTGCTAGCAAAAGCAGCATCTCGGAGAAAAGAGCATGACATGCAGTATGTACAAAGAATGAAATCCAAGTGGATGTTAAAAACAGCATTGTCCAACAATGCTACGAAACAGATGCATTTCAGACCTCAAGTCCTATTTTAGATATTCAGGCTCTAGTAAGCAGACAGTATGTACATGTCAACTGGTTACACCAGAGGATAGTTGCAAGACCTGTAACTGGAGATGTTTTGATGCCTTTTCTGATTGTCTATTTGAAGTTTTCAAGTATTGTACATGTTAGGTGTACCTTTTTCAGGTTTGTGTTGAGGATTAGAAAATATTTATTGAAAAATGTATTAATTAATACTGCAATGCTGCTTAATACAATAAAATAATTGAATTTGATTCGATAGATACATAGTTCGAATTCTACACATCTATGAAATTTTGCCGATATGTAAAATTTAGAACACCGGTATAACAATAACTATGTAGGGTAGTCAACCAAAGGAAATTGCTGCCTTTAAAAAAAAAAAAATGTACCTGTTTGTACTTTGCAATGAATTAAGATGCGGTGTTATCTTTCCTCTTCCCACATATCAATCATAATGTAACCTCACTGGTATGCTATCAGAATGATCATATATAAAAGGTTAGAGTGAAGAAGCAATAGAGGATTAATATAGTACTGCAAAGAAATCACTCGAACAGTTGTCAAAGCAAGATTAATTTTCTTCCTTAAGTACGGCAGCACGGTAGCATTGTGGATAGCACAATTGCTTCACAGCTCCAGGGTCCCGGGTTCGATTCTGGCTTGGGTCACTGTCTGTGCGGAGTCTGCACATCCTCCACGTGTGTGCGTGGTTTCCTCCGGGTGCTCCGGTTTCCTCCCACAGTTCAAAGATGTGCAGGTTAGGTGGATTGGCCATGCTAAATTACCCTTCGTGTCCAAAATTGCACTTCGTGTTGGGTGGGGTTACTGGGTTATGGGGATAGGGTGGAGGTGTGGACCTTGGGTGGGGTGCTCTTTCCAAGAGCCGGTGCAAACTCGATGGGCTGAATGGCCTCCTTCTGCACTGTAAATTCTATGTATAAGTCAGTGGTTTCCACTAATGTATCGTCAAGTGCAATCTTGGTACCTTGCTTGTGTTATCATTCTTGGAACCTGAGGGTGAAATGTTCCACCTCTTCCATTTGGGACAGAGCCTTGCCTCCCTGAGTTCATCTCCACAGCAACGCAGTTTAGTTTCATAAATCAGGAGTTGGAGATTTCACATGTGAACCTCTGTTATTTTGAACTCTAGTTGGTGTTACAAAGCCTCACAGAAAAGATGCACATTCTGAAACCTGGAACCTTTTGAATACTTGTGAACTTGGAGAATTTTGAGAGGGCAAACAACCAAAATTCATTATAATTCCTTATACATTTTAAACAATTTTTTGCTGTTTGATTAAACTAATAAATGGTTGAAATGAACCTGCAATGCACGTGTGTAATTTTTTGAATTTAAACAGTTTTTAAAAAATGAAAGGAAGTATGGATTGGAGCAAGTCACCTGGTGGGCACATGGTAATTAAATATTTTGTTCCCTTTTTATAAAAACAAACAACTTTCTAGATTCTGAAGGGGAAAACTGTACAAATGTGTTTCTTATTAAAAACTGAAGATGTGAATCAGAATCATGAATTCTGAACTTTGCCCATCCATCAATTTGAGATAATGGGTGGGATTCTCTGGCCTCTCTGGAGCTGTGAAGCAATTTGCTAGCAGTGGGATTCTCTGCTACCATCACTGTCAATGGAATTCGCGGCAGGGAAATCTGGGCATGCAGATGCACTGCTGGAAGGACTAGAGAACTCCGCTGTGGCGAACGGCCAGATAAACCCGGCTGATAGGAGCAATAGGGAGATTTTAACTTCCCCAACATTGAATGGGATTCGTGAACTGTTGGAGGTAGATGGAGCAGAGTTTTTAAGGAGCATCCAGGAGAGGTTTTTAGAGCAGTATGTAAATAGTCCAACTCGGGAAGGGGCCATACTGGACCTGGTATTGGGGAATGATCCCGGCCAGGTGGTTGATGTTTCAGTCGGTGATTACTTTGGGAATAGCGATCACAATTCCGTAAGTTTTAGAATACTCATGGACAAGGACAAGAGGGATCCGAAAGGAAGAGTACTAAATTGGGGAAAGGCAGAGTATAACAAAATTCGGCAGGAGCTAGGGAATGTGGATTGGAAGCAGCTGTTTAAGGGTAAATCCACATTTGAAATGTGGAAGTCTTTTAAGGAAAGGTTGATTAGAGTGCAGGACAGACATGTTCCTGTGAAAACGAAAGATAGAAATGGCAAGATTAGGGAACCATGGATGACAGGTGAAATTGTGAGACTAGCTAAGATGAAAAAGGAAGCATACATAGGATCGAGGCAACTCAAAACTGATGAAGCTTTGGAGGAATATCGGGAAAGTAGGACAAATCTCAAACGTGCAATAAAGAGGGCTAAAAGGGGTCATGAAATATCTTTGGCTAACAGGGTTAAGGAAAATCCCAAAGCATTTTATTCGTATGTAAGGAGCAAGAGGGTAACTAGAGAAAGGATTGGCTCACTTAAAGACAAAAGAGGGAATTTATGCGTGGACTCAAAGGAAATGGGTGAGATTCTTAATGAGTACTTTGCATCGGTATTCACAAAGGAGAGGGACAAGATGGATGTTGAGGCTAGGGATGGATGTTTAAATACTCTCGGTCAAGTTGTCATACGGAAGGGGGAGGTTTTGGGTATTCTGAAAGATATTAAGGTGGACAAGTCCCCAGGACCGGATGGGATCTATCCCAGGTTACTGAGGGAAGCGAGGGACGAAATAGCTGGGGCCTTAACAGATATCTTTGCAGCATCTTTGAGCACTGGTGAGGTCCCGGAGGACTGGAGAATTGCTAATGTTGTCCCTTTGTTTAAGAAGGGTAGCGGGGATAATCCAAGGAATTATAGACCTGTGAGCTTGACGTCAGTGGTAGGCAAACTTGGAGAAGATACTGAGGGATAGGATCTATTCACATCTGGAAGAAAATAGACTTATCAGTGATAGGCAGCATGGTTTTGTGCAGGGAAGGTCATATCTTACAAACCTAATAGAATTCTTTGAGGAAGTGACAAAGTTAATTGATGAGGGAAGGGCTGTAGATGTCGTATACATGGACTTTAGTAAGGCGTTTGATAAGGTTTCCCATGGCAGGTTGATCGAAAAAGTGAAGTCGTATGGGGTTCAGGGTGTACTAGCTAGATGGATAAAGAACTGGCTGGGCAACAGGAGACAGAGAGTAGTGGTGGAAGGGAGTGTCTCAAAATGGAGAAGGGTGACTAGTGGTGTTCCACAGGGATCTGTGCTCGGACCACTGATGTTTGTGATCTACATAAATGACCTGGAGGAAGGTATAGGTGGTCTGATTAGCAAGTTTGCAGATGATACTAAGATTGGTGGAGTTGCAGATAGCGAGGAGGACTGTCAGAGAATACAACAAAATATAGATAGATTGGAGAGTTGGGCAGAGAAATGGCAGATGGAGTTCAATCCAGGCAAATGCAAGGTGATGCATTTTGGAAGATCAAATTCAAGAGCGGACTATATGGTCAATGGAAGGGTCTTGGGGAAAATTGATGTGCAGAGAGATCTGGGAGTTCAGGTCCATTGTACCCTGAAGGTGGCAACGTAGGTTGATAGAGTGGTCAAGAAGGCATACAGCATGCTTGCCTTCATCGGACGGGGTATTGAGTACAAGAGTTGGCAGGTCATGTTACAGTTGTATCGGACTTTGGTTCGGCGACATTTGGAATACTGCGTGCAGTTCTGGTCGCCACATTACCAGAAGGCTGTGGATGCCTTGGAGAGGGTGCAGAGGAGGTTCACCAGGATGTTGCCTGGTATGGAGGGTGCTAGTTATGAAGAAAGGTTGAGTAGATTAGGATTGTTTTCGTTGGAAAGACGGAGGATGAGAGAGGGACCTGATTGAGATCTACAAAATTATGAGAGGTATGGACAGGGTGGATAGCAACAAGCTTTTCCCAAGAGTGGGGGTGTCAGTTACAAGGGGGCACGATTTCAAGGTGAGGGGGAAAGTTTAAGGGAGATGTGCGTGGAAAGTTTTTTACGCAGGGGGTGGTGGGTGCCTGGAACACTTTGCCAGCGGAGGTGGTAGAGGCGGGCACGATAGCATCATTTAAGAAGCATCTAGACAAGTATATGAATGGGCGGGAACAGAGGGAAGTAGACCTTGGAAAATAGGAGACAGGTTTAGATAAAGAATCTGGATCGGCGCAGGCTGGGAGGGCCGAAGGGCCTGTTCCTGTGCTGTAATTTTCTTTGTTCTTTCTTTGATATCTTTCCACTTTGGGATAGAAAATAGGAGCAGGAGTAGACCATTCAACACTGCAAGCCTGCTCCTCCATTCATTATGATCATCCAACTCACTAACCTGTTCCCTTCCCCCCCCCCCCCCCCCTGTCGATAACCTTTGATTCCTTTAGCCCCAAGAACTATATCTAACTTCTTGAAAACATTAAATGTTTTGGCCTCAACTGCTTTCTGTGGTAGCAAATTTCACTGGCTCACCACTCTAGATGAAGAAATTTTCTTATCATCTCATCCTAAGTAATATATCTTTATTGTTGTCACAAGTAGGCTTATATTAACCTGCAATGAGTTTCTGTGAAAATCCCCTAGTCGCCACACATGGCACCTGTTTGTGGTACACGAGGGCGAATTCAGAATGTCCAATTCACCTAACAGCATATCTTTTGGGGACTTATGGGAGGAAACTGGAGCACCCCTGGTGAAACACAATATCATATCAGTATTCCTGGTTACCCCTGCAGCTGCTTGATGCCAGTGAAGTGCTGGTATTTGGAATATCTCCCATTCTGCGATTGATGCCCTCCCATACTTTCGTGCCCTGGTTGAGTTAAACGAAGATCCCTCATCACTTAATCTCAAAAGATTATTGATTATTTAGCAAGCAGAAAGGCACCTAGCAATGATGGAATTCCAAAGACTGAAAGCACTATGGTGATATTCTTCTGCTAAACATATACCTAATACAAATGAGGTATTAGCGATGCCTGCAAGGGGTAGCATGGTGGTTAGCATAAATGCTTCAAAGCTCCAGGGTCCCAGGTTCGATTCCCCGGCTGGGTCACTGTCTGTGCGGAGTCTGCACGTCCTCCCCGTGTGTGCGTGGGTTTCCTCCGGGTGCTCCGGTTTTCCTCCCACAGTCCAAAGATGTGCGGGTTAGGTGGATTGGCCATGCTAAATTGCCCGTAGTGTCCTAAAAAAGTAAGGTTAAGGGGAGGGGGGGGGGTTGTTGGATTACGGGTGTAGGGTGATACGTGGATTTGAGTAGGGTGATCATGGCTCGGCTCGGCACAACATCGAGAGCCGAAGGGCCTGTTTCTGTGCTGTACTGTTCTATGTTCTATGCTTGAGATCCCTGGTTTTATTTACAGATAAATCGGTACAAGCAGACATGGACACATCCTGTTGTCCATGATGCTATCATACAGAGTAACCATGGCTCATGGTTACATGATGGCATCCATGTCCCTTGTTCATCTCATCCTTACTCCCGGGGGGATGCAGTGGCATAGTGATTAGCACAGTTGCTTCACAGCTCCAAGGTCCCAGTTTCGATTCCAGGCTTGGGTCACTATCTGTACGGAGTCTGCATGTTGTTCCCGTGTATATGTGGGTTTCCTCCAGGTGCTCCGGTTTCCTCACACAGACCAAAGATGTGTGGGTTAGGTGGTTGGCCATGCTAAATTGCCCTTAGTGTCCCAAAATGTTAATTGGGGTTACTGGGTTAAGGGAATGGAGTGGAGGTGTCTGCTAGACTGGGGTGCTCGTCCCAATGGCCGGTGCAGACTTGATGGGCTGAATGGCCTCCTTCTACACTGTAAATTCTATGACACTGGACTGGTGATTCAGACACCCAGGGTCACCTACCCACGGTAGGTGGTGGAAATTGAATTCAATGAATATCTTGAATGACGACTAATGATGACTATTGACGTAAAAAACAGCTGGTTCACTAATGTCCTTTAGGAAAAGAAATCTTCCAACTTTACCTGGTCTGGTCAACATGTGACTCCAGATCCACAACAATTTGGTTGGCTCTGAAATACCCTTTGCAATGGTCTAGCAATCCACTGAGTTGTATAAAACCAATGCAAAGTCAATGAAAAGGATAGAAACCAGACAAGCCGACATCGACCGAAGTACTGGAAATAACAACGGCAAAACCAGCCCTGTCGACCTTGCAAAGTTCTTACTGACATCTGGAAGAGCTGTCTCACAGATGAGTCAAGAGTCATACTCACGGAATCATTCCTTACAGATAATGTCCCAGAAACCACGCTCACCATTGCTTTAAATGTCCTGTACCATCGGCAGGACAGACCCAGAAGAGGTGGTGGCACAGTGGTACAGTCGGAAGGGAGTTGCCCTGGGAGTCTGCAACGTTGAGTCTGGATCCCAAGAAATGTCACGGCTTCAGGTCAAACATGGGCAAGGAAACCTGCTGATTGCCACGTACCATCCACTCTCAGCTGATGAATCAGAACTCCTCCATGTTGAACACCACTTGGAGGAAACACTGAGGGTGGTAAGGGCACAGAATGTATTCTTGGTAGAGGACTTCAGTGTCCATCACCAAGAATGTCTTGATAGTACCACTATACCACTACTGACCGAGCTGGCTGGGTCCTAAAGGGCATCGATGGGACAGATGGTGAGGAAACCAACAATAGAGAAAAACATACTCGACCTAATCCTCACCAACCTGTCCACCGCAGATGCATCTGTCCATGGCAGTATCAATAGGAGTGTTCACCACACAGTCACCACACAGAGATGAACTCCCATCTTCACGCTGAGGACACAATCCAATATGTTGCGTGGCACTACCATGATGCTAAATAGGATAGATTCAGAATATATCTAGCAAGCAAAGAATGGGAATCCACGAGGACTGTGGGCCATTCGCACAGCAGAATTGTACTCCGTCACAATCTGCAACCTCATGGCCCAGCATATCCCCCACTCTACCATTGCCACCACACCAGGAGATTAACCCTGGTTCAATGAAGAGTGCAGGCATACCAAAAATTGAGGTGTCAACCTGGTGAACATAGAACATAGAACAGTACAGCACAGAACAGGCCCTTCAGCCCTCAATGTTGTGCCGAGCCATGATCACCCTACTCAACCCACGAATCCACCCCACACCCGTAACCCAACAACCCCTTAACCTTACTTTTATTTGGACACTACGGGCAATTTAGCATGGCCAATCCACCTAACCCGCACATCTTTGGACTGTGGGAGGAAACCGGAGCACCCAGAGGAAACCCACGCACACAGGGGGAGGACGTGCAGACTCCACACATTCTGACAGTGACCCAGCCGGGAATCGAACCTGGGACCCTGGAGCTGTGAAGCATTTATGCTAACCACCATGCTACCCCTGCTGCCCCTGAAGCTGCAATGCAGGACTACGTGTATGCTAAACAACATAAGCAACAAATGACAGATGGAGCTAAGTGATTCAACAACCAAAGGTTCAGATTTAAGCTCTGCAGTCCTGCCACATCCAGTTGTGAATGGTGGTGGACAACTAAAGAGCTCCACAAATATTCCCTTCCTCAATGATGGAGGAGCCCAGCATATCTGTGCAAAAGACAAGGCTGATGCATTCACAACAATCTTCAGCCAGAAATGCCAAGTGGATGATTCATCTCGGTATCCTCCAGGTGTCCCCAGCATCACAGATGCCAGTCTTCAGCCAATTTGATTCACTCCACGTGATATCAAGAACCGGCTGAAGGTACTGCAAAGATACTGCAAAGGCTTTGGGCATGACAATATTCTGACAACAATGACTTTCCTTCCATGTTGACTGATGATTGTGCAATGTTGTGACTCCTCAGACACTGAAGCAGTCACATGCAAATGCAGCAGGACCTGGACAATATCCAGGCTTGGGCTGACAAGTGGCAAGTAACATTCGGCCCACACAAATGCCAGGTGTAAGAGCCTTCCTGTTTATTCGCCATTGTTTTGTTTTGCTATTATCATTTTTGATCCATGGATGATTAAGGGAATGTACCTTTACGTCAAGCAGCAAGAGAATGAAGAATTCAGAAGTTCTAGTCTCTGCAAATTTGAACAGAAGACCTCAAACTTTTCGGCACCAGGGAGAGAGATGGGGCGGGGCCCAGTTTGATTGATTGGCTGGTGGCCAATAAATTGGCCAAAAGGCCGTAACAGTGGTGATTGGATCCTGTCCCAGTGGGATGTTTCTCCAAGATCCCAGGAAGCAGTTAAGTCCTAGACGCACAAAGACAAGCACCTGCTTTTTCTCTTTCCAGAAAGGTGTGAGTGCTATATTGCAGAAGCTGTAGAGAAACTGAATGGGTGGCACGGTGGCACTGTTGCCTCACAGCGCAGGGACCCAGGTTCGATTCTGACCTAGGGTTTACAACCATGTCAAAGGCCTTCTGAAATCCAAATAAATCACAACCACTGGTTCTCCTCTCCTGTTCCCTAGTGGGCTCCACCACAAGCTGTTCCAGAAAAACATCTAGACATTCCACAAATTCATTTTCTTGGGATCCACTACCAACCAGATTTTCCCAGTCCACTTGCATATTGAAGTCCACTTTGATTATTTCTATCTCCTGATTTATTTTCTTCTCCACATTCTGACTACTGCTCGGGAACTTGTACATAACTCTCATCAGGATCATTTTCTTTTGCGATTCCTCAACTCTACCCATATAGATTCTACACCTTTCAACCCTATATCGCTTCTTGCTATCGATTTAATTTAATTCCTTAGTAACAATGCCCCATCCCTTCTGCCCATCTGCCACTCCTTTTGATTGGACACATTTCCTTGCATATTTTGATCCCAGCCCTGATCCCCTTGCAGCCACGTCTCCGTGATACCCACACATTGTGCTTGCCAATTTCAATGTGCGCAACAAGCTCATTTACCTTGTTTTGTATACTGCACGCATTTAGGTACAACACCCTTTAGTTCTGTGTTGACCACCCCCACTTCTCATAGTTGTCCCATTTTTTGCTGTGCCTGAAGTTAGATTCCTACCGCTTTCTATTCTATTACGTATTCTGGAAACCTTACTAACCTCTCCTGTTTCCTAGGCCCCTTTAGCTCGTTTAAAGTCCTCATCATTCTAAAAACTGGCAAGTCATGCTACTGTTGTATAGAACCTTGGTACGGTCGCACTTAGAATATTGTGCACAATTCTGCTCGCCACACCACCAGAAAGATGTGGAGGCTTTGGAGAGGATGCAGAGGAGGTTTACCAGGATGTTGCCTGGTCTGGAGGGGTTAGAACATAGAACATACAGTGCAGGGTTAGCTATGCAGAGAGGCTGAATAGACTCGGACTGTTTTCATTAGAACGCCGGAGGTTGAGGGGGTACCTGATAAAGGTCTACAAGATTATGAGACGCATGGATGGAGTGGATGGACAGACACTCTTCCCAGGGTGGAGGGGTCAGTCACTAGGGGGCATAGGTCTAAGGTCAAAGTTAAAAGAGATGGTGAAAATGCAGTTTAGTAAAGAACAAAGAACAATACAGCACAGAAACAGGCCCCTTGGCCCTCTAAGCCAAGATGCCACCCTTGGCCATACCCTCAGCACTTCCTAGTGCCATATCCCTCTATACCCATCCAATCCATGTATTTGTTGAGATGTCTTTTGAACGGCATTGATTTATCTGCTTCCACAACCGTTCCTGGCAACCCGTTCCAGGCACTCACCCTCTGTGTAAGAAAACCTGCCTTGCACATCTCCTCTAAACTTTGCCCACGTTCCCAGAAACTGTTTTCATAGCAACCGATAAGGTCCATAAGAAAGTCATATTGCAAATCACCTCATGTTAAAATTTGATGAACAAATGCATATCAATTTGAATTAACTATCAAAGAACTTTAACCCAATCACAGCCAGAAAGGGGAGAGATATTCTTGACAGCAATAATCTTTAAAGAATACGTGCCGGAGGGTTTTTTTTTTGTTTTGTTTGTTTAGTCCCGGGGGTATTTTTATTCTTGTTCCACGCAGCGCTCCCCCGAAGGTACGAACAGGAGAAGGTAAAACAAAAAGCCGCAAGGGACCAGACCAACGGTACGCTGACGCCCGTGGGAAAGGAGCCGGAGAATTTAAAGAAAAATAAAGGTGCGGGAGGAACCGGAGCCGGAGGCTCAGAAGCAGTGTCCCCCAACAAAACGAGCGCCTTTTTTGGGGGCAGCAGGGTAGCATGGTGGTTAGCATAAATGCTTCACAGCTCTAGGGTCCCAGGTTCGATTCCCGGCTGGGTCACTGTCTGTGTGGAGTCTGCACGTCCTCCCCCTGTGTGCGTGGGTTTCCTCCGGGTGCTCCGGTTTCCTCCCACAGTCCAAAGATGTGCGGGTTAGGTGGATTGGCCATGCTAAATTGCCCGTAGTGTCCTAATAAATGTAAGGTTAAGGGGCGGTTGTTGGGTTACGGGTATAGGGTGGATACGTGGGTTTGAGTAGGGTGATCATGGCTCGGCACAACATTGAGGGCCGAAGGGCCTGTTCTGTGCTGTACTGTTCTATGTTCTATGTTCTATAAGACCGCAAGCCTGCGAGCCTGCCTGCCCGACCGAGTCACCCCCGCCGCCACGCACAACGCCCACAAGCCGGCCTGACCGAGCCAACCCCCCCCCCCCCCCCCCCCCAAGTCAGCTAGCCTGCCTGCCCGACCGACCGAGCCGCCCGCAAGCTGACAAGCCTGCCCACTCGACCGAGCCTCCCCCCCACCCCCGAACGTGGGAAGAGAAGCGGCAGCCAGAGACTCAAGCGCTCGGGAGCGGGGCCAACGAGCGCTGCAATGGACTGGCAGCGACCACATGGTGACGGGCGAGACAAAGAGGGACTCTGGTCTGCACCAGGGACATCTCTCCCGAACCCTCCTGAAAAGTGAGATGGAAGGGGGGAAAAAAAAGAGAAAAGAAGAAGCAGCGGTGTGTGAGCAGGATGCAGTGACCAGCATAAAGGAGGCGCTCTGGTCAGAGCTCCAAGCAATGATGAAGGACACAACGCACAAATGCAGCAAACCATCGAAGACCTGGAAAGGGAAATGAAGGCGCAGAAAAAAACGATTCTGGAGTTGGAGAGTGCCGCCTCGGACCAGAGTGAGAGGGTGATTGATGGAACCATCAATTCAGCGAACATGTGTAGTTGGATCTGAACAGAGACTTTAATACACTTACAACAGAGCCGGCCTCATCGTCGTTGAACTCCAGGCTGGCTCTAAGGCACTGATGTTTATACATCGGTCCTGGGCGGAGCCAAGTACAAACTCTCGCGTACTCCCAGAGCGACTCTCCCTGGTGGTCCAATAGTGCAACTTACAATGGTGGATAGTGAACATATATACACTGAGTTATATTGGCAACTATATACAGCATTGATCTTAGATCGTAGATAACAAATTATATATACATGGAGTGATATTGGCAACTATATATAGTGTGAATAACATTCACCACAGTCACCCCCTGTTAAAAAAATCAAGTCCGGCGGGGGTGATGGCTCAAAGAGTCAGTCTGTCCAGTGGACGTATTGTCCGTTTTGATCTGCGGAGCACCGGGGTTGCAGCCTCTTGTGGTGGCTGGGCGGGCATCGAGGTCTGGGGTACGGTTGCCGGCTCCGGGGCGAGTCTTGTCCGAGCCTCATACACCTCCTGGTCGAATGGAGGCTGGGGGCGGGCTGGTGCTGGCACTCGGGACTGGTGGGGTCAGCTCGCAGAATCGGGGGCGCAAGGGGGCGGCCGCATAGGGAACGGGGAAAGGAGTTCCTCGGTAGGGGTAGATGGGGGGATCCATCCAGCGGGTGCCAGGTCCCGGAGGGATACTGTGTCCTGGCGACCGTCCGGGAACTCAACAAATGCGTACTGTGTGTTGGAATGAAGCAGGCGCACCTTTTCAACAATGGGGTCGGCTTTGTGCGCCCTGACGTGCTTCCTTAGGAGAATCGGGCCTGGCGTCCTCAGCCACGCCGGAAGTGAGACTGGAAAAAATGAAGAGCCGCTCGTGGGGGGTTTGTTTGGTAGCTGTACACAGGAGGGATCTAATTGCGTGGAGTGCATCAGGGAGGACTTCCTGCCATTGGGAAACTTGGAGCTTTCTGGACCTGAGGGTCAGTAGGACGGTCTTCCAGACCGTCGCATTCTCCCTTTCCACCTGTCCGTTCCCCCTGGGGTTGTAACTGGTAGTCCTGCTTGAGGCGATGCCCTTGTCGAGCAGGTACTGACGCAGCTCGTCACTCATAAAGGACGCACCCCGGTCGCTGTGCACGTAGCTGGGCAAACCGAACAGGGTGAAGACACTATGCAGGGCCCTAATGACTGTGTGGGAGGTCATATCGGGGCATGGGATGGCGAAGGGGAATCGGGAGAACTCAGAAATAATGTTAAGGAAGTAAATGTTTTTGTTAGTGGAGGGGAGTGGCCTTTTGAAATTGATCGCAAGGCGTTCAAAGTGCCTAGAAGCCTTGACCAGGTGGTCCCTGTCTGGTCTATAGAAGTGCGGTTTGCACTCCGCACAGATCGGGCAGTCCCTGGTGACCGCTTTTACCTCCTCGTTGGAGAAAGGCAGATTTCGGGCTCTGATGTAGTGGACGAACCGCGTGACCCCTGGGTGGCAGAGGTCATCGTGGCTTTTAGGCGGCTGATTTGCGCGCTGGCGCATGTCCGGCAGGATAGGGCATCCGAGGGCTCGTTGAGCTTCCCGGGTCGATATTTGATATCGTAATTGTAGGTGGAGAGTTCAATCCTCCACCGAAGAATTTTGTCATTTTTAATTTTGTCCCTTTGCGAGTTGTCGAACATGAAGGCGACCGACCGTTGGTCGGTAATGAGGGTGAGCCTCCTACTTGCGAGGTAGTGCCTCCAGTGTCGGATAGCCTCCACGATGGCTTGTGCTTCCTTCGCGACTGAGGAGTTCAGAGTTCTGAAGCGGATAGGGTATGGGAGAAAAATGCAACGGGCCGCCCTGCATGGTTTAAAGTGGCTGCAAGCGCTACCTCTGAGGCATCGCTCTCAACCTGAAAGGGAGTGGATTCATCCACCGCCCACATGGCTGCTTTGGCGATGTCGTCCCTGATGCAGCTGAAGGCCTGGCGCGCCTCAGCAGACAGGGGAAATAGTGTGGCCTTGAAGAGTGGGCGGGCTTTGTCCGCATATTGGGGGACCCACTGGGCGTAGTACGAAAAGAGCCCCAAGCACCGTTTGAGGGCCTTGGGGTTCATGGGGGAGGGGGAGTTCTAAGAGGGGGAGCATGCGGTCCGGGTCTCGGCCCAGGACTCCGTTCTCCACGACGTAGCCGAGGATGGCTAGTCTGTCCAGAACACGCATTTCTCCTTGTTATATGTAAGGTTTAATTTTTGGGCCGTCTGGAGAAAACGGTGGAGGTTGGCATTGTGATCCTGCTGGTCATGGCCGCAGATGGTAACATTATCCAGATACGGAAACGTGGCCCGTAGCCCGTACTGGTCTACCATTCGGTCCATTGCTCATTGGAACACCGAAACCCCGTTAGTGACGCCGAAGGGAACCCGGAGGAAATGGAAGAGGCGGCCATCGGCCTCGAATGCCGTGTAGTGGTGGTCCTCCAGGCGGATTGGGAGCTGGTGGTATGCAGACTTCAGATCCACCGTGGAAAATACCCAATATTGGGCGATCTGGTTTACCATGTCTGCAATTCTGGGGAGGGGATACGCGTATAGGAGCGTAAAGCGATTGATGGTCTGGCTATAATCGACGACCATGCGGAATTTTTCCCCGGTCTTGGCGACCACCACCTGAGCTCTCCAGGGACTGTTACTGGCCTCTATGATCCCCTCACTGAGTAGCCTTCGGACCTTCGTTCTGATAAATACCCTATCCTGCAGGCTGTACCGCCTGCTGCGGGTGGTTACCGGTTTGCAATCCGGGGTGAGGTTGGCGAAGAGGGGAGGGGGGGGCGATGTGCAGCGTGGCGAGGCTGCAGATAGTGAGTGGGGGCAGGGGCCCACCAAAGCTGAGGGTGAGACTCTTGAGATTACATTGGAAATCCAAGCCTAAGAGGAGTGGCGTGCAGAGGTCGGGCAAGACATACAGTTTAAATTTGGAATAGCTAGCGCCTCGAATCGTTAGCGTTGCTGTAGTGTGGCCTTGGATTTGGATGGAATGGGAGCCCGAAACGAGGGCGATAGTTTGGTTGACGGGATAAATAGGGAGGGAACAACGTCTTACCAGCTCTGGGTGTATGAAGCTCTCTGTGCCCTGGGCCCCATTTTCTAATAGTCTCTGGCGTACATAATTAGATCGAAGGCCCGCTACAAAAACGTCCCGCACAGCAAGCTCCCTATGTTCGGCCGCGGTTACAGGCTGGTAATTGCAGTCATTTGAGAGATTGTTCAACTCGCGTGCAAATTCAGCTAAAGTTTCAGTAGACCGTTGTCGGCGAGTCGTGAACACATGGCGGGCAAAGACCTCGTTCATGGGCCTAATATACATTTTATCCAAAATCGCCAGCTCTGCGGTGTAGGAACCGGCTTAATTTAGTTGCGTCGAAATTCTGTGGCTTACCCTCGCATGCAGTAGGCTGAGCTTTTGTTCCTCCGTAGTTTCAGCGGTGCTGATCTCGGCCAGGTAGGCCTAAAAACATTTCAGCCAGTGGTAGAAAGTTTCTTTCGCCTCTGCATCCTGCGGATCGAGTTCTAGATGTCCTGGTTTTAGAGCGGATTCCATGCTTTACTTCGGCAGCTTCTTAAGTGTATTAAATTGATGAAACCATCAATTCAGCGAACACGTGTAGTTGGATCTGAACAGAGGCTTTAATACACTTACAACAGAGCCAGCCTATTCGTCGTTGAACTCCAGATAGAACATAGAACATAGAACGATACAGCGCAGTACAGGCCCTTCGGCCCTCGATGTTGCACTGACATGGAAAAAATCTAAAGGCCATCTAACCTACACTATGCCCTTATCATCCATATGCTTATCCAATAAATTTTTAAATGCCCTCAATGTTGGCGTGTTCACTACTGTTGCAGGTAGAGCATTCCACGGCCTCACCACTCTTTGCGTAAAAAACCCACCTCTGACCTCTGTCCTATATCTATTACCCCTCAATTTAAGGCTATGTCCCCTCGTGCTAGCCACCTCCATCCGCGGGAGAAGGCTCTCGCTGTCCACCCCATCTAACCCTCTGATCATTTTGTATGCCTCTATTAAGTCACCTCTTAACCTTCTTCTCTCTAACGAAAACAACCTCAAGTCCATCAGCCTTTCCTCATAAGACTTTCCCTCCATACCAGGCAACATCCTGGTAAATCTCCTCTGCACCCGTTCCAAAGCTTCCACGTCCTTCCTATAATGAGGCGACCAGAACTGTACGCAATACTCCAAATGCGGCCGTACTAGAGTTTTGTACAACTGCAACATGACCTCATGGCTCCGGAACTCAATCCCTCTACCAATAAAGGCCAACACACCATAGGCCTTCTTCACAACCCGATCAACCTGGGTGGCAACTTTCAGGGATCTATGTACATGGACACCGAGATCCCTCTGCTCATCCACACTACCAAGAATTTTACCATTAGCCAAATATTCCACATTTCTGTTATTCTTTCTAAAGTGAATCACCTCACATTTCTCCACATTAAACTCCATTTGCCACCTCTCAGCCCAGTTCTGCAGCTTATCTATGTCCCTCTGTAACCTGAAACATCCTTCCGCACTGTCTACAACTCCACCGACTTTAGTGTCGTCTGTAAATTTACTCACCCATCCTTCTGCGCCCTCCTCTAGGTCATTTATAAAAATGACAAACAGCAACGGCCCCAGAACAGATCCTTGTGGTACGCCACTCGTAACTGAACTCAATTCTGAACATTTCCCATCAACTACCACTCTCTGTCTTCTTTCAACTAGCCAATTTCTGATCCACATCTCTAAATCACCCTCAATCCCCAGCCTCCGTATTTTCTGCAAGAGCCGACCGTGGGGAACCTTATCAAACGCTTTACTGAAATCCATATACACCACATCAACTGCTCTACCCTCGTCACCTTCTCAAAGAACTCGATAAGGGGCCTCACGGTAGCATGGTGGTTAGCATCAATGCTTCACAGCTCCAGGGTCCCAGGTTCGATTCCCGGCTGGGTCACTGTCTGTGTGGAGTCTGCACGTCCTCCCTGTGTGTGCGTGGGTTCCTCCGGGTGCTCCGGTTTCCTCCCACAGTCCAAAAGATGTGCGGGTTAGGTGGATTGGCCATGCTAAATTGCCCGTAGTGTAAGGTTAATGGGGGGATTGTTGGGTTACGGGTATACAGGTTACGTGGGTTTAAGTAGGGTGATCATTGCTCGGCACAACATCGAGGGCCGAAGGGCCTGTTCTGTGCTGTACTATGTTCTATGTTTGTGAGGCATGACCTACCCTTCACAAAACCATGCTGACTGTCCCTAATCATATTATTCCTATCTAGATGATTATAAATCGTATCTTTTATAATCCTCTCCAAGACTTTACCCACCACAGACGTTAGGCTCACCGGCCTATCGTTACCGGGGTTATCTCTACTCCCCTTCTTGAACAAAGGGACCACATTTGTTATCCTACAGTCCTCTGGCACTATTCCTGTAGCCAATGATGACCTAAAAATCAAAGCCAAAGGCTCAGCAATCTCTTCCCTGGCTTCCCAGAGAATCCTAGGATAAATCCCACCCGGCCCCGGGGACTTATCTATTTTCACCTTGTCCAGAATTGCCAACACTTCTTCCCTACGCACCTCAATGCCATCTATTCTAATAGCCTGGGTCTCAGCATTCTCCTCCACAATATTATCTTTTTCTTGAGTGAATACTGACGAAAAGTATTCATTTAGTATCTCGCTTATCTCCTCAGCCTCCACACACAACTTCCCACCACTGTCCTTGACTGGCCCTACTCTTACCCGAGTCATTCTTTTATTCCTGACATACCCATAGAAAGCTTTTGGGTTTTCCTTGATCCTACCTGCCAAAGACTTCTCATGTCCCCTCCTTGCTCGTCTCAGCTCTCTCTTTAGATCCTTCCTCGCTTCCTTGTAAATATCAAGCGCCCCAACTGAAACTTCACGCCTCATCTTCACATAGGCCTCCTTCTTCCTCTTAACAAGAGATTCCACTTCTTTGGTAAACCACGGTTCCCTCGCTCGACCCCTTCCTCCCTGCCTGACTGGTACGTACTTATCAAGAACATGCAATAGCTGTTCCTTGAACAAGCTCCACATATCCAGTGTGCCCAACCCTTGCAGCCTACTTCTCCAACCAACACATCCTAAGTCATGTCTAATGGCATCATAATTGCCCTTCCCCCAGCTATAACTCTTGCCCTGCGGGGTATACTTATCCCTTTCCATCACTAACGTAAAGGTCACCGAATTGTGGTCACTGTTTCCAAAGTGCTCACCTACCTCCAGATCTAACACCTGGCCTGGTTCATTACCCAAAACCAAATCCAATGTGGCCTCGCCTCTTGTTGGCCTGTCAACATATTGTGTCAGGAAACCCTCCTGCACACATTGTACAAAGAATGTACTCGAACTATATCTTTTCCAGTCAATATTTGGAAAGTTAAAGTCTCCCATAACAACTACCCTGTTACTTTTGCTCTTTTCCAGAATCATCTTCGCCATCCTTTACTCTACATCCCTAGAACTATTAGGTGGCCTATAGAAAACTCCCAACAGGGTGACCTCTCCTTTCCTGTTTCTAACCTCAGCCCATACTACCTCAGAAGAAGAGTCCCCATCTAGCATCCTTTCCGCCACCGTAATACTGTCCTTGACTAGCAGCGCCACACCTCCCCCTCTTTTGCCCCCTTCTCTGAGCTTACTAAAACACCTAAACCCCGGAACCTGCAACAACCATTCCTGTCCCTGCTCTATCCATGTCTCTGAAATGGCCACAACATCGAAGTCCCAGGTACCAACCCATGCTGCCAGTTCCCCTACCTTATTTCGTATACTCCTGGCATTGAAGGAGACACACTTCAAACCACCTACCTGAACACTGGCACCCTCCTGCGAAGTCAAATCTGTGCTCCTGACCTCTATACTCTCAATCTCCCGTACCCCAAAACTACAATCCAGGTTCCCATGCCCCTGCTAAATTAGTTTAAACCCCCCCAAAGAGCACTAACAAATCTCCCCCCCAGGATATTGGTGCCCCTCAGGTTCAGATGTAGACCATCCTGTCTATAGAGGTCCCACCTTCCCCAGAAAGAGCCCCAGTTATCCAGAAATCTGAATCCCTCCCGCCTGCACCATCCCTGTAGCCACGTGTTTAATTGCTCTCTCTCCCTATTCCTCATCTCACTATCACGTGGCACGGGCAACAACCCAGAGATAACAACTCTGTTCTCGCTCTGAGCTTCCATCCTAGCTCCCTAAAGGCCTGCCTGACATCCTTGTCCCCTTTCCTACCTATGTCGTTAGTGCCAATGTGGACTACGACTTGGGGCTGCTCCCCCTCCCCCTTAAGGACCCGGAAAACACGATCCGAGACATCACGTACCCTTGCACCTGGGAGGCAACATACCAAACGTGAGTCTCTCTCGCTCCCACAAAATCTCCTATCTGTGCCCCTGACTATTGAGTCCCCAATTACTAATGTTCTACTCCTTTCCCCCCTTCCCTTCTGAGCAACAGGGACAGACTCCGTGCCAGAGGCCCGTACCCCATGGCTTACCCCTGGTAAGTCGTCCCCCCCACAAGTATCCAAAACGGTATACTTGTTACTCAGGGGAACGACCGCAGGGGGTCCCTGCACTGACTGCTTCTTCCCAGTCCCTCTTACAGTTACCCATCTATCTCTTTGGTGTAACTACTTCCCTGAAGCTCCTATCTATGACCCCCTCTGCCTCCCGAATGATCCGAAGTTCATCCAGCTCAATGATGACTGCAGGCTGGCTCTAAGGCACTGATCTTTATACATCGGTCCCAGGGGGAGGAGTCCTGGACGAAGCCAAGGGAGGAGCCCAGTACAAACTCTTGCGTACTCCCAGAGTGACTCCCCCTGGTGGTCGGATAGTGCAACTGCGCTTACAATGGTGGATAATGAACATATATACACAGAGTTATATTGGCAACTATATACAGCATTAATCTTACAACGGGTAGATAACGAACATATATACATGGAGTGATATTGGCAACTATATATAGTGTGAATCACATTCACCACAGTGATAACCTTAGAAGCCGAGGTGAAGAGGTTAGTAACAGCCCAGGGGATCCTAAGAGGGAAAGTGGATGACCAGGAAAATAGGTCCAGACGGCAGAACATTAAAATAGTGGGTCTGCCAGAGGGGATAGAGGGCAGAGACCCAACAGGCTACATCACCCAAATGATGGGCAAGCTAGTGGGAAAGGAGGCACCGGACCGGGGCAGCATGGTAGCATTGTGGATAGCACAATCGCTTCACAGCTCCAGTGTCCCAGGTTCGATTCCGGTTTAGAACATAGAACATAGTACAGCACAGAACAGGCCCTTCGGCCCTCGATGTTGTGCCGAGCAATGATCACCCTACTCAAACCCACGTACCCACCCTATACCCGTAACCCAACAACCCCACCCCCCTAACCTTACTTTTTTAGGACACTACGGGCAATTTAGCATGGCCAATCCACCTAACCCGCACATCTTTGGACTGTGGGAGGAAACCGGAGCACCCGGAGGAAACCCACGCACACACGGGGAGGACGTGCAGACTCCACACAGACAGTGACCCAGCTGGGAACCGAACCTGGGACCCTGGAGCTGTGAAGCATTTATGCTAGCCACCATGCTACCGTGCTGCCCCTTGGGTCACTGTCTGTCTGCACATCCTCCCCGTGTGTGCGTGGGTTTCCTCCGGGTGCTCCGGTTTCCTCCCACAGCCCAAAGATGTGCAGGTTAGGTGGATTGGCCATGATAAATTGCCCTTAGTCCAAAATTGCCCTTGGTTATGGGGATAGGGTTGACCTTGGTTGATGTGGTGTATATGGATTTCAGTAAGGCATTTGATAAGGTTCCCCACGGTAGGCTATTGCAGAAAATAAGGAAGTATGGGATTGAAGGTGATTTAACGGTTTGGATCAGTAATTGGCTAGCTGAAAGAAGGCAGATAGTAAATGTTCATCCTGGAGTTCAGCAAGGATCTGTTTTAGGGCCACTGCTGTTTGTCATTTTTATAAATGACCTGGAAGAGGGTGCAGAAGGATGGGTTAGTAAATTTGCAGATGACACGAAGGTCGGTGGAGTTGTGGATAGTGCTGAAGGATGTTATAGATTACAGAGGGACATAGATAAGCTGCAGAGCTGGGCTGAGAGGTGGCAGATGGAGTTTAATGCGGAAAAGTGTGAAGTGGTTCACTTTGGAAGGAGTAACAGGAATGCAGAGTACTGGGCTCATGGCAAGATTCTTGGTGGTGTAGATGAACAGAGAGATCTCGGCATCCAGGTACATAAATCCCTGAAAGTTGCCACCCAGGTTTATAGGGCTGTTAAGAAGGCATATGGTGTGCTAGCCTTTATCAGTAGGGGGATTGAGTTTTGGAGCCACAAGGTCATGCTGCAGCTGTACATAACTCTGGTGCGGCCGCTCCTGGAGTACTGCATGCAGTTCTGGTCATCACATTATAGGAAAGATGTGGAAGCTTTGGAAAGGGTTCAGAGGAGATATACTAGGATGTTGCCTGGTATGGAGGGAAGATCTTACGAGGAAAGGCTCAGGGACTTGAGGTTGTTTTCGTTAGAGAGGAGAAGGCTGAGAGGTGACTTAATAGAGATATATAAGATAGTCAGAGGGTTAGATAGGGTGGACGGTGAGAGTCTTTTTCCTCGGATGGTGATGACCAACACGAGGGAACATAGCTTTAAATTGAGGGGTAGTAGATATAGGACAGATGTCAGAGGCAGTTTCTTTACTCAAAGAATAGTAGGGGGTGTGGAACGCCCTGCCTGCAACAGTAGTAGACTCGCCAACTTTAAGGGCATTTAAGTTGTCACTGGATAGACATCCATAGATGAAAATGGAATAGTGCAGGTCAGATAGGCTTCAGATGGTTTCACAGGTCGGCGTAACATCGAGGGCCGAAGGGCCCGTACTGCGCTGTAATGTTCTATGTTCTATGTTCTATGTTGGGTAGGGTGCTCTTTCCAAGAGCCGGTGCAGACTCGATGGGCTGAATGGCCTCCTTCTGCACTGTAAATTCTATGAAATAGACAGGGCGCACAGGTCGCTCCGACCCAAGCCCAAAGCCGAGGACCAGGACGGAGCAATTATTATGAAGCTGCACCGGTTCTAAGACTGGGAGAGAATCCTGAAGTGGGCCCGGAAAATGAAACAGAGCACGTGGGAAGGGAAGACCATAAAGGGTGTCTCAGGACATTGGGGTGGACGTGGCCAAAAAAAGGGCTGAATTTAACAAGGCAAAATCAGCACTGCACAAAAGCAAGGTAAAACTTGGGATGTTATTCCCGGCCAAACTCTGGGTAACATTTGAGGGGAAAGAGCTATATTTTAACATCCCAGCAGCGGGTGTGAGTTCATTAGAGCGAACAAGCTGGGGGAGGAGCACAGGCAACCGCAAGGAAAGACATGGGGACGGAAAAGGAAGGGAAAACCAGAGCAAAGAGCGGAGGACAGACCGGAAACAAGGACAATGGACTCATGAACTGTGCACATGTGCGTTATGCCTTGCGCGGGACTGTGCTGCCTTGTCTCAGAGCTTGTCTCCTCTCTCAATGCAATGTAGTGGAGCGAGGGAAATGAGGGTGAGGAAAGCAAACAGGAGGGCGAGACAAGGGACAAGTAGGAGAAAGGTTAAACAGGGACAGAACTGGGCAAATACTGGGAGGAGGGCCGCCGTACTAGCGAGGAGGGCCAGACCGGGAGGGCAGGAAGGAAGGAAGGCCGCAATGCCCCTATCAGGGGAGGGGGAGCGCCTGGCACAAGGAAGGGGGGGGGGGGGGGCGGAGGGGGGGGGGGGAACACAGGGGGGCGGGACACAAAGGGACAGGGACTAGGGGGGGAGAGGAGTTTGTGGGAGAACGCAGAACAAAAGAGAAGCTAAGAGAAGGGTGAGATAGTGAAGCAGTGACATAGGCCTCGGCGGGCAGGGAGCAGGGTGAGGAACCAAGAGGACGCTGCAAACAGCCACTCGAGAGGGCATCAGGGCGGAGGGTGATCACGGAGCGCAAGGGCGCTCCCATGTGACGTACACACAGCTGGGGGCCCGACCCCATTGTGAGAGCAGTGAGAGCCATTTCGGACACCCCCCGAGCAAAGGGAAACCCCGGAGTGCAGGGGTGCATCCACCAGGTAAGGATGGGTGCTCCCACAGGACCGGGGGGGTCAGAAACCCCCCACCAGGATTGTTACCTGGAATGTAATGGGACTCAACGGCCCAGTGAAAAGATCCAGAGTGTTCGCCCACCTAAGAAGCCTAAAAGCAGACAAAAGAGAAGCATCTGAGGGAGAAGGACCAACTGCTGGTGCGGAACGGCTGGGTGAGGCAGACGTACCACTCATGATACAGGACGAGGGCCAGGGGGGTAGCAATATTAATTAGCAAAAGGACGAGGTTTACGGGAACCAAGACCGTTACGGACCCAAGGGGAAGGTACGTCATGGTCAGCGGAGTACCTGACGTACTGGTAAATGTGTATACTCCCAATTGGGACGACTCAGAATTCATAAAGAAAACCATAGCGGAAATCGCCGACCTTGACACACACCGATTGATTATGGGTGGCGACTTTATCTGCGTGCAGGACCCACTGACTGACCGATCAAAGCCCAGAATGGGGAAAACGTTGGGCATGGCTCGGGAGCTAGGGGCCTTCATGGAACAGATGGGGGCAGTGGACCCATAGAGGTTCCTGCACCTGGGAGAAAAGGAGTTATTGTTCTTTTCGCAGGTGCACAAGGTATACACCCGTATCGACTTCTTTGCAGTGGGGAAATCGGTGCTTCCAGGGATCACGGGAACGGATTACTCCACGATCGTTATCTCCGACCATGCTCCACATTATATGGATGTGAGGTTGGGGACAGGCCAGGCCCAGCACCCCACATGGAGGCTGTACACAGATCTCCTGGACCACAAGGCTTTCTGCCAAAAAATATCGCAGGCCACAGGCTCCCAATTGGGAGTATACACATTTACCAGTACGTCAGTACGTTATGTTAGTAACAACCAAAACGGGGAGGTCTCACCCTCCACGTTCTGGGAGGCACTGAAGGCCGTGATCAGAGGGGAGATGCTATCGGATGTTATGAAGAGGCTATGAAGCCTACAAGGCAAGCAGAGAAAGGGAAGAGAGGGTGGTCAGGCAACAGCGAGTGTACTCCATTCTGGAAGTCGATAGAAAATACTCTGAGGCCCTGACCATAGAGCTGCTGGCGGAGAGGAAAGAACTGCTAATGGACTTTAACCTGCTATCCACTAGGAAAGCAGTGTACCAACTCTGCCAGACACGGGGACCTTCTATGAACACGGAGACAAGGCTGGCCGCCTATTGGCTCACCAGCTGAGAAAGCAGGCAGCCACGAGGGAAATAGCGCAGGTTAAGGATAGCAAAGGCAGACTGGTAACAGAGCCAAATGAGGTCAATCGGACATTCGAGACCTTCTACCGGAGATTGTACCAAACCCCCCTACAGGAACGCGGGAATGAAACAGTTCCTAGACAGACTGGATCTGCCAGTGGTGGGAGAAGACAGACGGGGGAACTGGAAGTACCAATAGACATGGGAGAAATCATGGAGAGCATCAGCTCCATGCAGGCGGGGAAGGAACCGGGACCCGACGGGTTCCTGGCGGACTTATGCAAAAAATTATCACCAGTCCTGGCCCCACACCTAAGGGACATGTTCGTGGACTCGCTGGCAGGGGCACCCTGCCCCCAATGCTAGCGCAGGCCACAATCTCACTCATACCTAAAAAAGATAAAGACCCGATGGAATGTGGATCATACAGACCCATTTCACTGCTGAGCGTGGATGCAAAAATACTCGCGAAGGGCCTGGCCAAAAGGCTGGAGGGCTGCGTACCAGAGGTGGTCGCAGAGGACTAAACGAGCTTTGTCAAAGGTAGACAGCTCACAGCTCACATCAGGCGGCTGCTGAATGTGATAATGACCCCCCCCCCCCTAACCCTAACCCCCCCCCCCCCCCCCCCCCCCCCCCCCCCCGGGGAGAGAAAACCAGAGGTGATCGTCTCCCTGGATGCAGAAAAGGCCTTTGACAGAATGGAAATACCTCCTCGAGGTACTGGAACGGTTTGGGCTGAGGCTCCTGTACAATGCTCCCAAAGCGACTGTCCGAACGAACACCACCAGATCTGAATACTTCCAGCTACAGAGAGGAACAAGACAGGGCTATCCCCTGTCCCCAATCTTGTTCGCGCTAATGATCAAAACCCTGTGGGACGCAAAAAGCTGGAAGGGAATCCGGAGAGGAGACAGAGAGCACAGAGTCTCACTCTATGCAGATGACCTGCTCCTCTATGTCTCAAAGCCACAGGAGGGACTGAAGGCAATACTGCAAATACTGAAAAAGTTTGGAACCTTCTTGGGCTACAAGCTTAACCTGGGCAAAAGCGAGACATTCCCAGTGAACCCAAAAGGGGGAGGGACAGAGCTGAAGGGGCTCCCGTTCAAAACGGCCCAGAACACATTCCGTTACCTGGGGATCCAAATAGCCAGAGACTGGACACGGATCCACAAGTGGAACCTAACCAGTCTGCTGGAGGAAGTAAGAAAATGGTGGGGCTCACTCCCACTGTCCCTGGTGGGAAGAGTGCTGACGATCAAGATGAACGTACTGCCAAGGTTCCTCTTCCTGTTTAGATCCATCCCGATCTTCATCCCTGAGGCCTTTTTCCAAAGCATAGACAGGCTAATCATGGTCTTAGTGAGGACAGGAATTGAGACACCTCCAAATAAAGCACTTCCTCCGCAAAGAGATAGGACAGTAGGTACCCCGAGGCCCCAGAAAGGACCTGATAGGCATAAGCAGTGAGAAGGAGGGGCTATGTGGGAAAATATACGGACAGCTACTGGTCAGAGCCAAAACACCACTGGATGGGACCAGACAAAAATGGGAGGATGAACTGGGGATAGAGGTAGGATCTGGAGCGAAGCGCTGAGCAGGGTGAGCTCCACCTCCTCCTGCGCAAGGCTAAGCCTAATGCAGCTCACAGTGGTGCACAGAACACACCTGACCAGAACCCGAATGAGCAGGTTCTTCCCAGAGGTGGAGGACAAATGTGAACGGTGCCAGAGGGGCCCGGCCAGCCACACCCACATGTTTTGGGCTTGCCCCAAGCTTGGTGGGTTCTGGACAGCCTTCTCCGAAGCAATGTCCAAGGTTGTGACGGTGAGCGCGAAGCCATGCCCAATAGTGACAATCTTCGGCGTATCGGAGCAGCCAGAGCTACATGTGGGGAAGGGGGCCAATGGCCTTCCTTTCTTTTGTGAGGGCCACGAAGAATCCAGCACGAGTCTTCAAGATACAAAGAAATAACGTTTATTTACAATAACATATATATATATATATATATATATATACAACAACAGCAACTTACCTTGCAGCTCACTCCTCTCTCTGCTGATTCCAAACTGGCCAGCTTTATTTATTCAGGGAGTCTGCTAATGATTTCTCCGCCCCCCCCTCATTGGGGAAGCTCATACTCCCATAGGATTGTGGGACTGTCATTAATCCCCAACCAATGGTAAGCAGGCAGGTTATAACGTCCCTCCCCCCCCAAAGTCCAAGGAATCCATCGAACTCCCTGGCGAAGGAGGGTGCGGACTCGTTTTGCCGCAGGCCGGAACCCATTTGCACGAGGCGCTGGATCGGGCGGCGTTTAACGAGATGGAGACCGGCACTTCCATGATGAACGGCGCAACGGTTGTCTATCCACGGCCCGTGGGTCCAAGGATTCCTCCTCTGAGGTGTCTTGTGTCTCCATCTCGGAGTCAGTGTCTGCTGCCTCCATCATCTCGGCGTCTTTATCTCCACGCGGTTCTGTCACGACCTGCACAGGCTTTGAGTGAGGCACCAGAGGAAGATTGTGAGGAATACTTTCCATTGTGTCTGGTCTCTGTGGCTGTAGAAATAAGCTCCAGGGGCGGGGAATCTTTGGAAGTGATAGTCTTCTGGACCGAACATGGTCTACATGTTTGCGCTGGAGACGACCCTGGGCTTGTACCTGATAGGGCCCGTTTGGCGAAAGATTACGCAAGGGACCCACTGGGCACCACCAGCAAAATTCCGAACGAACACTGGGTCACCGGGCATAAACTGCCGAATCGGCCAATGCCGAGAAAAACCATGTCCCTGCCGTTCTTGTGTGCGGCGTACGTTTGCGCCAATGTCCGGGAAAACCATGCTAAGGCCGGTGCGAAGTCTCCGGCCCATTAGGAGTTCTGCGGGAGCTACCCCAGTAGCGGTGGCATGGGGGGTGGTCCTATATGAAAACAAAAAATGAGCCAGTCTCGTGTCCATCGACCCGGAAGACTGCTTCTTGAGGCCTCGTTTGAATGTCTGCACTGCGTGCTCCGCCAACCCATTTGAAGCCGGGTGGAAAGGGACAGTGCGGATGTGGCGTATGCCGTTCATCTTCATGAACCTTGCAAACTCCTCACTTGTGAACGGAGTGCCGTTGTCCATGCCCAGCACCTCGGGGAGGCCATGTGTACTGAAAGACAAACGCATCTTCTCGATTGTTGCGCAGGACATTGTGCCTCCCACCTCTAGCCATTTAGACTGGGCGTCAATTAATAGCAGGAACACGGATCCTTGAAAAGGGCCGGCGAAATCCACATGGAAGCGCGCCCAAGGCCGTCCTGGCCATTCCCAGTGATGTAGTGGAAGCTTCTGGTGCTCCTGGCAAATGGAGCAGTTTTGGGCCACCTTCTCAATGTTGGTGTCGAGGCCTGGCCATCAGACATAACTCCGGGCCAACATTTTCATTTTGGTCACACCTGGATGGCCATTGTGCAAGTCTCTCAGTATCAGCTCCTCTCCTTTTTCCGGGACAATCACACGCGTCCCCCACAAAAGGATGCTGTCTTCCACGCTGAATTCGGACAGCTTAGAGGAAAATGCCCGCAACTCACCTGGGAGCTGTCTATGCTGCCCACCATACAGGAACACGTGCTGAACCTTTGACAGGACTGGCTCCGTCTGGGTCCACTCACGGATCTGTGATGCCATGACAGGCAAGGTGTCCATAAAATTTAGGGTTGCAACCACCTCACCGGTCGTGGGGTTCGACATGGGGCCGGTCGAAAAAGGCAATCGGCTCAGTGCGTCGGCATTCCTATCTAGATTCCTGGTTTATGCTCCAGAGAATACTCGTATGCAGCGAGCAACAAAGCCCAGCGCTGGATCCGTGCGGAAGCAATGGTAGATAGATAGATAGGTAGATAGATATATAAATCGATAGATAGATAGATAGATAGATAGATAGATAGATAGATAGATAGATAGATAGATAGATAGATAGATAGATAGATAGATAGATAGATAGATAGATAGATCGATAGATAGATAGATAGATAGATAGATAGATAGATAGATAGATAGATAGATAGATAGATCGATCGATCGATATATCGATAGATAGATGGGCAGACAGATCGATCGTTACATAGATCAATAGTTTGATTGGATAGATTGACAGCAACATACATTCGTCTGTTTACAGATAGGAAGTTAGATGGATAGTTATATAGGCAGATAAGTGTATGGTTACATTCTTAGATAGATAGGTAGACAGGTAGATGGATAGATACATAGACAGGACGATAGATTGATAAATAGATTGATGTTTAGATAGATTAATACAAAGAAAGACATTTGGATAGATACATCCATAGATGATCGATCGTAATATAGATAACTGTATATATAGATAGATACTTAGGTACAACGTTATATAGACAGATAAATAGATAGTTAGATTGATAGATAGATAGATAGATAGATAGATAGATAGATAGATAGATAGATAGATAGATAGATAAATAGATAGATACATACATAGATAGATAGATAGATAGATAGATAGATAGATAGATAGATACGTAGGTAGATAGATAAAAAGATAGATAGAGAGATAGATAGACAGATATAAAAATAGGTATATAGATACATACATAGATAGATAGATAGATAGATACATAGATAGATAGATTGATAGATAGAAAGATAGGTAGATAGATAGATAGATAGATAGATATATAGATAGATAGATAGATAGATAGATAGATAGATAGATAGATAGATAGATAGATAGATCGATAGATAGATAGATAGATGGACAGACAGATCGATCGTTATATAGATCAATAGTTTGATCGGATAGATTGACAGCAACATACATTCGTCTGTGTACAGATAGGTAGTTAGATGGATAGTTATATAGGCAGATAAGTGTATGGTTACATTTTTAGATAGATAGAAAGATATGTAGATACATAGACAGATAGATAGACAGATAAATAGATAGATCGATAGATAGACAGACAGATAGATAGACAGACAGTTTGATATACAGTTCTATAGATATATAGATCGAACGATAGAGAGATAGGTAGATAGATAGATAGATCGATGGATAAATAGATAGATAGATAGATAGATAGATAGATAGATAGATAGATAGATTGATAGATAGATAGATAGATAGATAGATAGATAGATAGATAGATAAATAGATAGACAGACAGATAGACAGACAGACAGACAGACAGTCAGACAGACAGATAGACAGACAGATAGATAGATAGATAGATAGATAGATAGATAGATAGATAGATAGATAGATAGATAGATAGATAGATAGATAGATTGATAGATAAAACGATAGGTAGATAGATAGATAGATAGATAGATAGATAGATAGATAGATAGACAGATATAAATATAGGTATACAGATACATAGATAGATAGATAGATAGATAGATAGATAGATAGATAGATAGATAGATAGGTAGATAGATATATAGATCAATAGATAGATAGATAGATACATACATAGATAGATAGATAGATAGATAGATAGATAGATAGATAGATTGATAGATAGATAGATATATAGATGGATTGATAGATAGATAGATAGATAGATAGATAGATAGATAGATAGATAGATAGATAATAGATAGACAGACAGATAGATAGATAGATAGTAGATAGATAGATAGATAGATAGATAGATAGATAGATAGATAGATAGATAGATAGATAGATAGATAGATAGATAGATAGATAGATAGGAAGAGATTGATAGATAGATAGATGGATAGATAGATAGATAGATAGATAGATAGATAGATAGATAGATAGATAGATAGATACGTAGGTAGATAGATAAAAAGATAGATAGAGAGATAGATAGACAGATATAAAAATAGGTATATAGATACATACATAGATAGATAGATAGATAGATACATAGATAGATAGATTGATAGATAGAAAGATAGGTAGATAGATAGATAGATAGATAGATATATAGATAGATAGATAGATAGATAGATAGATAGATAGATAGATAGATAGATAGATAGATCGATAGATAGATAGATAGATGGACAGACAGATCGATCGTTATATAGATCAATAGTTTGATCGGATAGATTGACAGCAACATACATTCGTCTGTGTACAGATAGGTAGTTAGATGGATAGTTATATAGGCAGATAAGTGTATGGTTACATTCTTAGATAGATAGAAAGATATATAGATACATAGACAGATAGATAGACAGATAAATAGATAGATAGATAGATAGACAGACAGATAGATAGATAGACAGTTTAATAGATATGTAGATAGAGAGTAGGTAGATAGATAGGTAGATAGATATAGATACGATAGGATAGATAGATAGATAGATAGATAGAAGATGATAGATAGATAGATAGATAGATAGATAGATAAGATAGATAGATAGATAGATAGATAGATAGATAGATAGATAGAAGAAAAACGATAAGTAGAAGACAAGAAGAGAGATAGATAGATAGATAGATAGATAGATAGATAATAGATAGATAGATGATAGATAGATAGATAGATGATAGATAGAAGATAGATAGATAGATAGATAGATAGATAGATAGATAGATAGATAGATAGATAGATAGTAGATAGATATAGATATGATAAAT